>NW_011887783.1:537928-572177 GCF_000806365.1 Fopius arisanus
AGGTTTTCCACACGTAAGCCAGTGGTTTCGGTAGTCTTCGTGAATTGTCGGAGTTCCCGGGTCGAACCTAGGCGCGGTCATGTCTCATACCACCAGTGTCAAATCCCAGGACTTTGATCCCTCCAAAAACCCTCATCCCCATTGAAAATTCACGAAGAGACTTCAGCCCGAGACACAGCCTCTTCCGGATTTATTCTCCCCAGAATTTATCAACCGGAAGCATCTCCATTCTCCCCCCAAACATCAAAGAGACAACTTAGAACTCCATTCGATCGCAACTGCTCTCGAATCAATTTGGATTTTCTCAAATTCATCAATTATTCAGACTCCAGAGATCTGAATTATTGAGGGTTAAGGGAAAATTGGGATATCATGATGGAGACGGAAATTGAGACCGGTCAATACTTGGAACGCACTATCAGCTTTAAGACGGGCGTTGAGCAATCCCCAAGTGTTATTTCATACTGGAAATATTCTCGGGTTGTTAATGGATTTTTTACACTCGAGTGTACCGAGAAAAAATAATTTTCACACCGAGAGAAATGCTCACGAAAAATTGCGCGACAATTCCTCATTCCCGCAATTCGAAAAACCAAAACCGCGAAAATATTTTGAAATTTCTTTCACTACCAAAAAATTCATTACTCGTCAATTAAATTTAATTATTTTGGATTACCATATTTTTTTCTATTCATCATAACACTAACAATATTAATAATATTTATAATATTTTCTTGTTAATACTGTTGATATTGTAATGAAGATAAAATAATTATGATAATGCAAAATAATTCTTCGAGTTATGAGGAATTTCGGAGTTTTATCATATTTTTTTTAAGTTTAATTGAGAATTATTGTTGCTATAGGCACGAAAGTCTAGCTGTGGCGTGAGGGACTGTTTGATGTACCTGCAGGTGGTGCATGTAACGACAAATAATATTTCCCCCCTTCACCCCCTCCCACACCGGCAATCGCTCATTAAACACAAGCGATCGATTGATCACCTGCGGTTTTTTCCCGCTGGGTGTTAATTTACTTCATTAAGATGGATGTTTTTGCGAAAAAAATTGTATAAAATCCCTGTGGTCTTGACTAATTGCCGAAGATCCTGTATTGCGGGGTTTCATTGTCTATTGCAAATTTATTTACGAATCGCGAATGAAATTTTGATCATTTATTTCCATGAAATAAAATAAAAATTCTAGACTTTGCCAATTATTTTTCTCTTGAAAGTAATTTCTCTCTTTAATTTTCTATAAAAACCGGTTTTCCGTTTTTTAATTTTAATGAACTGTTGGGTAAATTTATTGTTGTGTTTTTAATGGGAGATTGAGATAATTATTTGCGAAATAGAAAATTTATTGCAATTAAATAAAATAAAAATTGCAGATGTTCCCATCATTATTTGTTCCGGCAGCCGCTCGACTCAATACGGGATAAAAAAAAATACAACAGGAGTACAATACCCCAAAGGGTACAATGAAGACCCCCCATCCACTATAAACTCCTTTTTGGGAATGAATTTCCTCTCATGCACGTGACATGTGTGTTCGTGTTTATCCATCATACGTACATGAAAAGACATTCAATTCCACCCAGAAAGGACCCCATCCCCAGACCACTTCATCCCATTTCAATTGCTTCGATAATTTTCTTCTTACTCAACCAAATAATTAACTCGAGAGAGTAGACAAGTGTGTACTCAGGATTGGGTACATACACTCGTGTACACGAGAAGGCTTTTTATCCATTCACCATTTTTTTCTTTCAAGAGAAATTTAAATACAAATTCGCGGTGGTTTTTGCCTGGGGGATGATGTACCGATCGTACAGGCCAAATCAACTTTTGTGTCTCAATTTGAGGGTGAAAAAATATTTTTAAGACTTCTTTAACTGACTGCACCGGATGTCGAGGTGTGGAGTGTCTAGGAAGACGAAGACACCAAGAAATACGATAGTCCAGGTGTCACCCATCACTTCCGCAGGTTTTCCAAAATATTTATTTACCGGAATTGTTTCAGTGATGATTTTTCGAATTTTTAGAACTGATGATTCTCGTGCAAAGTGATAAACTCAGATAACTACATTTATTTCGATATCAGTGTTTACCCAATATCTCAAAATTGAAGGAAGATATCGATTTTTTCATAATGACCTTTTTTGTAGCTCTCATCATCTTCCATAAAAAATGTTCAGATAAAAAATTCGCCATATGCCTTCAATTCCGAGATATCGGCAAAAGATCGTTGTCGAAAAAAATGTATTTCCATATTAAAACTTGAAATATCATCAATTATTGTGATTGTTATTATTTTTAAACATAAAATTCAGGCAACCCTAAATATTCGAAATATTGCCGAATCCACAAGGAAAAGCCCACATTCCTCTCACAATTTTAACCATTCCAACGAACCCACCAGAAACTCAATAAATTCCCCTCAGCAATCGATTTCCAAATAAATAACTGATCGAGTAATTCGTTTGCGCAATCCACGAGGTTATCCCCAGTTTGTGCAAATCGATGTTCCAGGGGTTCACCAGAGTTCCAGAGTCCACCTAACGGGCCTTTCATAATTAATAAGACTTGTCCACCGAGAGGCCAGGGTTTAGCCTTCAAAGAGGGAGACAGAATACGCGTATGTAATCGTGTCGCGTGCTTCCTCCAGCGTTTACATTCAACCGGTAATTGTACACCAAGGACAGCAATCACACTCGAGGGGAAATCATAGAAATGCAGATGCTTGGAATAAAAGAACAAAAATACCCCAGACGATAGATGAAATCGGCGAATACCAAAAAAAAAAATAAATAAAACTCCCTGGACTCGTTATCGAATTATTCAAAAAAAAATAAGATTCACCACTCGATTACTGTGCACCACAATAATAATGGAATTATCGATAGGTGAAAGTAATTTTTTGTTGAGAAAACTGTATTTTTATAGAAGATCATCGAAAAGTGAAATCGAACCGATCCAATGCATCCCGAACTTCGAAGAAACAAAAAGAATCGATTCCGTCTCATCCCTCGATTCTCAATCTTTTTTTTATTCTTTACTTTAACAATTTAATAAGGCTCTGTGTTTCGCGTGCGAGTATCATCGTGCTACCCTTATCACCATAAAATCATCCCCTACTCCTCTCCACCCGCCGACCTCCCACCCACCACCCTCAACCTCCCGCTCTTTTTTTTTCTATTGATTTATTTTTTTTTTTACGAACGATTTGCGGGGACACGAATAGGCGGCATTTTGCGAAATAGCTGATTCCTAACTCGGAGTGTCAGAGCATGCAAAATCTTCACTTTAGGTTCGACGAACCTCATAAACCCCCACCCTCTTTTCACCCAACAATTGGACGGTCGATATGTAATAATAACGTCTAGTTGGTCGGGGAGAAATGCAACGCCAAACGATTTACTCGGTGCAACACGAGATTGCAATTGTGTTGGGTCTCTTCTGCGAAAGATAAATCAACTATTTCCACATCGAATTCTACGACACCGATAATAATAATAATAACACGTACTGTATAATATTATTATACAATAATATTCTCTAAATATGCAACCTAAAATTTTGTCTTCAAATGATATTCATTTGATAATAATATTTGGGTCAGTGAAAAATTAATTCTTTAATCACGAAAATGAGGTGATTAATGAAATCGATGATAATGGAAGAGTAACAAATAAATTAATAGAAGTTTGAAATAGTTTAAACATAAATTAAGAATGGAGCAAGCGGAGAAGGTGTAGAACACAAAATGTAACACCAAAGAAAATAAAAAAATGTTATTATTATTATTAAAAGAGTAACGCTACTTCAGGAGTTTGGGAGGTAGAAAAAAATGGATAAATTGCTGAATGCAATTGATTGATGATTCGTCACCATATGATTTAGAAATAGGGGGGAGGAAATGAGTGGAGGTGAATGCCTGTTGCATGAGCAATATCGGCGCGCCTGTCTCGGCGCAACACCGGCAAATTGTCCTTGCGTCACCATAACTTCACGTAAAAATCCCGTCGTCATTTTTATTCGCTTTCTGTTTTGTTTAAACACGGACTCAGTCGTGTGCCATAGGCTTTTGTTTTACCACCTCATTGTTGTCGTGTCGACAAACCCGGTGCCGCGAGAATCAATTGTTTTTTTGTTTTAGAGCTAGCCATTTTTTTATTTTAATTTCCCCAGTCATGAAGTACATAAATTAAAAAAAAAATTAAAGAAACTCGTGATTGGGTTAATTCGGTTTTACCAAATGTCAATAATAATGATGATATATGAATATTATTATTCATGATAAATATAAAAATTGAAAATTCGAAAATCGTCGTTTTTAATATTTCCAATTTTCTTCAATTAAACGATAAAAATAGATTATCGATTTTGGTTAAGGACTCGCTCTTGGAATTAAAAAAAAAAATCTTTCCAAAAGCGACAAAACCAAAAAACCAGAAATGTCCTGCGCCCAAAAATAATCGTTGGTCGAATCCTCGAACAAATTCCATCGTCCCAGACCGAATCGCCGGATATTGAGGAGAACGACAGACAAAATAGATTAAAAAGGTAAACAAAAGGAGAGTTTAACAAAAAAAAAAAAAGGGGATAGAATCTTGGAGGCCCTAGGGGCTCTGGACGAACTTGCGGGTTCACCACAAGGAACACACACATACAAATAAAAAAAAATCTGGGGGGGGGGACAGCCGACCAAGAGGGGGAGGGGAGGGGCGTCGTGCGAGGGCTGTTGAACTTTCAGGGTCACTCGGTTGACGGGTACACGAAAAGAGAACTCTAGGTGGATATCACCCTGGTATTCTTTTGTTCTCCTTGATGAACATTTTTACTATTCAATTATCCTGTTGGATTATTATTGAAATTTAATATGACAAAATTATCAGGGATTTGTCTGTATTTAATTCGTAATTAATTCGTGTTAAATTGTCTCGAGAGTTTCCAGATGGAAATTTTTTTCAAAAATTCTTCTTGGTTTTTTTAATAGTAGACTAGGTCTGAATGGGAGCTATACTCCATATGAAGTGTTAATTATTATGTTGTAAAAAATGAAAGGAAAATTTTTTGAAAAATACACCATCTGGGGACTGATTTTCCGTGATAAATTCAGAAATTTTAGTGAATATTTTTGTTGGCGAATTATTCGATTATTCAACGATCTTTATGGTATCTTATGGAGGGTTAATTACTCCACGGTTGAATAGCTTTTAGCATTTTTGCCGGGGGTAAAAATAAACATGTAGTTGAGGTACGGTATGTTGTAGAGCGCATGAGATGGCGGAGAAGGTCATTGGACGATATATTATCTTGAGTCAATAAAACTATGCGGATGCGATTCATTTTCCGGTATCAAGATTGATGATGATTAAAAAAAAAATGAAATAAATGCGATAAATAATGAAGCGACAATGATAATCAATGAACATCAACTAATTTATTATTAGACTGCCATCACCGGTTTCAATGTCGCTGCCTAACAATAAATAATTGATAAAAAAAATTTTGATTAAAGATAAAAAAAAATTGATGAAAGATAAAAAAAAAATTGATGAAAGATAAAAAAAAATTTGATGAAAGATAAAAAAAAATTTGATGAAAGATAAAAAAAATTTTGATGAAAGATAAAAAAAAATTTGATGAAAGATAAAAAAAAATGTGATGAAAGATAAAAAAAAATTTCTCTCGATTTGACCAACAGAAAAATTGAATTCAATTTTTTGAGTCATTTTTATGAGTGAAAAATTTCAAAAACTTGGATGAAGATGAGTGAAATGTTCAGTGTGAGTATCTAGAACAGGTTTCGACGAAATTTTTGCTCCACGTATGGTCCCCTTGTCGGCAAGAGTCGTCCTAGACGAAGGGGTTGAGGTGAAACAGGAGAAAAATGAGAATAAAAAATATATAAAAGACAAGAAAGCGAAAGATGATGAGAGGATAGGACGGAATGGGTCCAGGATGTTGAGTGAGGAAAAAATTATATCGTTCAACCCCCGCAACGCATAAATGAAGAAACCGAACTATATATACTATTTTTCCATAGGCGTAGGGTATTTATATCGAAATTTATATCTAAATTTATATAAAAATTTATATGGAAATTAATATATAAATTATTATGAATAATTTATTTAAGGCGAATAATTTTTTTTCAGAGGATTCAAAATTATGGGGGGATCAACTGGTAGAAATAAATGGTACATGCAGTGCAGAGGTTGGGGCTTAGATAATACTTTAAGGTGGAGGATTGTGCAGCCTTGAGGAGCCAGGGAGGATGATTCCCCGACAGGAAACTAACTGTTGTTGTCGGTGCCCTCGCATGCGAATCTCGTCAAAGACGGTTATACGCCTATGGATGGGAAACTCTGGAATCCTTGGGTAAATCGGTTGAGACGAGAATTCTTGGATTCGTCGGGGAATTTAATTGGGTGATTGGGACTCGAGGGTTCTGTTATTTTCAGCCTTGCGAAATAATCCAAGGGGAGATTAGAAAAAATGCCAATGATCCGTGGATTTAAATTTTCACACCGAAAAAAAAAATCAGTAAAGCTACTCATCGAAGATCAAAAATGTTTTTGAAATAAATAACTATTTGATAAATTGGTTTGAATAGAATTTTTTTTATGAATATGTAGTAAAAACAAATAAAGAGAAAAAAATTGAAAGAAAAAAAATTTCAAAATTGAATGAGAAAAATCAATTATTTAATTCTATTATATTATTTTTTCGTGACTGTTGAGAAATTGAATAATAATTTTGTTAAAATTTGCTCAATTTTTTTCTCAGTTTACTAATTACTGAATAAATATTATTAATGAATCGATAATTAAGAATAATTCAGAAAATCGAATGAAAGTTCAGCCGTCGAAGGACAAATGCAAAAAAGACAAAAAACTCCCCAATGTTAATATTCAAATAAAAAAAATTGGTGATTAATACCGAATTACTAAAACGAAATGGATGAATCAAATAAATAAAACCATTCGTTCAAGTAATTCCGTGTTAACTTTTTAAATTGGAATCTTCACTTTTTAACCAACAAAACCAACATCTCGTTAATTCCCCCCACTAATTGAATAATCAGAGATACGTTCGGACGTGAGATAATTGCTTCCCAGTACACCGCAATTTAATATGCAGAAGAAAATGAATCCGCAGGCCCATTTAGCACTTTATATATTCTCCACGTGATTATGCATGTGTTAGATACGAAGCGGTACATTCTCTCGACTTTTATTTGCCCACAAGGATGAAGGATAGAGGATAGAGGATGCAGGTACTAGAGGTTAGCGAACCTCCGTGACCAGTGGGGATACCTCTCGTCTCATTCATTTTTTTTTCTCCCTTTTTTATATATTTCTTTTAATTCTTTAATCCAGGACCATCCGAGTCACTCGCCAATGACTATTCTCGTGTTAGAGCCAGAGTGGAATCTTATCGAGAACTGGTTGGGGTACTCTTCAGCTATTTATGGGATTTGATAGGGTTGGTGAAAGAATTAATCCACAACAAGATTATTTTTTACCCATGACGAGCTTGAAAAATATTAACCAACAATAAATATCCATGACCACTAATTGACGAAAATATTTTGCCATTTCACTTGAAATTTTATTCCACTCCTCATAATTTAATGTAATTCATTTGACTAAAGTGATTTTTGCACTTATTCGGAGGATTGATATCCGTGAGAAAAGAATAATTTAATTATTCATACGAGTTTAGTTCTGATAAAACGAAATGGGTTATCAATGAATCAGCCCTGGCAACTGAATCTTTTCTCATTTGAATATTTACTCGATTGTCATGGTAATTTTAGTGAAATTTCTTTGTCTCTGGGGCATCATATCCATTTTATACAGAGTAATATCAATTACATCTGGTAATTAGCACACTCGTGGTGCCAGCAACGCGAGTATTGCGCACACGTGACCTGGTTTTCCCTCAGCTGTACACACCGTACAAAATGGATAAAGAAATAATCATAAAAATCTATTCCACATAAGCGGATTTGTAACCAATCCTGCGTGTGTATTCATTTGACCTCTCTGTACATACATTATCACGAGTCGTGTGACTAACGTTTGCAACATGAATGTGTCCTGTGCGACTTGTTGCATTGACCCACTGCGATACCGTTAATATGTTTTACCAGTTTCCTCAGCCCCATCCTAAACTCAATGAAAAATCCACTAACCATGTACCCTTCTAGCCAAACGTTTTTTTCCTTTTCGGTGAAAGGATTGTAATCATTCCATTCTAAGTCCACAATTTTTTATTTTTGGATAACTAATTTTGGACTACACTGAGAAAATAAATTATTTTTACCAAGAATATTTTCTTCCTACTAGTAAATCTGGGGATCACTGTGCAAATACTCCCACAAGACTTACTAATGCCAAATATATTTTCTTATGGTTAGGAAATATTCTTGGGTAAAGAAAATTTTTTTCTCAGTGTAGAGTCTTCATAGAACTTTGAAGCATATGAACCTTTCCACTAGATTTTTTTTGGGTCAGGACAGTTTACTGTTAGGAAATTGGAAAATTAAGTCTTTCAGAAAATGTCCGTGTGTATGTATGTATGTATGTATGTATGAGACCAGAAAATTTTTTCAAGATTATTCAAAAAATAATTGTGTAATTTACTTGAACCGAGGCTTTAATGGACTCGGTTCAGTGCTCTTTTGAATAAGTTTGAAGATAAAGAAGATGACGTTATTTGTTTTCTGAAAATTTGTGGCATTGCCCTCGGTGTAATGTTGCGGCAAGGTTGACCTAAGGTTGGTCCAGCGTTTGACCAAGTTGATTTAAGCTGACCCATGGTCGACTCAATTAATTTCCGAATTCAATTAAATATCTCAAATAATATTCATTTGAATATTTCAAAAAAACTAACGCATTATTTTTTTTCCAACGTTCAACGCTCGTCAATTGTTTCAACGAAACGGCGTACACGTCACGAAATACTCAGTAAACTTCCCGGAATTCCAGAATATCATCTGAATCTCCAAGAAAATTCGTCTTTGGGGTCGCATGAAAAATTATCTCCAATTCGCGTATCGGTTTATTTACAAAATCAATAACGACCTCGTTTCAATGGAATAATTATTTTTCCTTCTCGAATTCGTAAAGGAATATTTTTAATTATTTCCAAGAACGATCATGTCTCCGATATGAATTGACGACCCACAATCTTCTCATATTTTTCTTCATTATTTACATTCCAGTTGAGGAAAATAAACAATGACGACCTCAGAAAGTCATTAAACCGTCAGTAGAATTTGGAATTGTTTCTCTCGCATTCAATGGCGTCCAATTTTACAATAATTTTCGACGAATAAGAAAATTATTTCGCCTTGAAATTGTCGACAGAAGAATATTTATCAATAAACCACTCAATATTGAGTATCAAATCCAGAAAGAATGTGTCGACACCATGAGCGAATCCTAAAATCATCCCCAGCCAATCAATGCCTTCGAGAATGTCGATTCAATTGTTTCCAAACAATTCCAAATCCCCCGCCCCACTGCAATATCCTAAAATACCTCAAGGTCGATGAGACCAATAAAAAATAACAGCGACTCACCATTTAAATGCCTGCAAACTCCGAACCCGGGGAAATTTAAATCTCAAATCTTTCCTCGCTGCACGTCTTGCGTCACCACTGCTATCTCCTCCAACTTCCCCCTCCAATCACTCGATAATCACATCACACAATTGAGAGAAAAAAAAAAAATGCACATGTCCAAAACACTGCTGGCCTCCGAACGGCCCAAAAGTATCGATCACACACCAAAATCCAATAATAATTAAAAAAAAAAAAAGGCGTAACGAAATTCAAAGAATTTTCAATTAGATATCAATTATCCTCTCCCCAGCAGGCACTCGCTTCTCATTCACATGAACACGACACACGACAAAAAAAAAATAATGAACACATGAACACTGCAATTATCCAATGACCTCCGTAAATTACGTGAGTATTACTAATCCGCAATTCGTTATTAATTATCACATGAAAAAAACCATGAATTCACTTCGCGTTTTGTAATTAAACTAATGGCAGTGAGAAAGCGAGAGAGACTCTTCCCCCGCAGAAGGCTCTCGCACGACTGACGCGTGAGCGCGCGACGCAGCCAGTCGTGCGCATAGTGTATGAAAAATGGGGGGAGGGCGGTGAGGAGAGGGGATTGCAGTTGAGGGGCTCGACCCGCTGTTCCCCTTCCACCCTGCCGGCAATTTTCGTGAGAGGAGGGGAGGGATATTTTAACGAATCTGAAGTGGGGGAGAATAGAATTAACGTGCGCGTGCGCATGCGCCCTGCCCTTGTTTCTAATCCTATTTCATTCTCTCCCGTTCTTTCTTCGTTTGTCGTATCACTCCCCCCTCGTCGCTCGCCCCATAGACACATGGCCCCTTTCCTCCCCCTCAATTCCCCCCTCGCAGCAACCCCTCCACACCCGCCGGTCAAAACGTTCCCATAGTGGTTGACACTTTGGACACCGCCCGATGCACAAAATTTGGATTAGAGCCTTGAGCTGCACGCATGACCTACGGTTCGTGGTATTCATTTAAGAATTTTATTTTAATCTATTATATTGAATAATTAGAAAGTCGGTATTGAAAATTTTTGAAATTACGTGTGAAAAGGAAAAAAAATATTCGAAAATTGGTGAGGAGCTTTTGTTCAGTTTTTCGGTAATTAATCAATTACTGAAAATCAACAAATTGTTATGAATTAATTTTTTCATTGGTCTTGAATTATTAACGATTGTTCAAAAATTTGGTTCGTTGGTACCCCCCCTCTCTCCTAAATTTCCGACACGAAAAATTCGTTTTGCTAATAAAAATATATTAAAAAAATGAAAATATTTTTTTTATCGCCAGTAAAACGGGGATTGAAAGGATACTTTGTGGTTATGAAAAATTGTTGGGGGTGTATGACGAGTTATGAATAAACCATGGCTCATACCTCTCCTTGCTACCTCTTTTTTTCCAATTTTAGTCTCTTATTTTCGACGCACTGAGGAATGCGTCGTATATACTATATACTATATACACACAAAGTGGGAGAGTCAGTGACTTCTTCTTCCTCTTACCTCTCCCCCAATACCGACGCTGATCCCATGCGCCCAGATACTAATTTTAGAATAAACTCTCCCCCATTCGATAACGCGGGAAAATTTGATAAATACAAATCACCTTCCCTCATCAATGCAACCCACCTCCCCACCATCCCAACCATCAATCAATCCATAAAACCATTAAATGAATTAAAAAAAAAAAACATCAACCACTAAATACCCCCTAGATAAAACAGTACATTTCATAAAAAATGCGGGAAATGCACCCTTTACGCACGCGAAGCGAAGCTGAGCCTGAAAGCCTGACTTTTCTGCACACGTCGAGTAAAAAATTGTTTATCAACCCGAAATTTCCATTGTGCTCCATCTACCATAATAAATCCCCGACAACTTCAATCTTCAATCACGGAAAAATCCCCTCCTCCTCAATTCTCCCACCAAATCAATAGAATTGAATTCAATCAACTTCAATTAAATTACACATCCCCTGATAAAACAATTTTTTCCCTTTATGTTATGTCGGTAAGTTTAAATGCCCATGGAGCAGTACACGAGGGGAAGGGAGGCGGCGGAGGAGGAGGAGGAGGAGGAGGAAGAGGTAGAAGAAAGTGGGGGTGGGCACCGAGGGCCGAGGGGGTGGCATGGGGGGGAGGGAGGAGGCTGTGTATGTGACGAAGACTCGAGACGAGGGGCACCAGAAGAGCCATGAGGACGTGCAGACATGACGGTGTATTGAACTCGGACTGTTGGGTCATTCAACTCTCTCTCGTTTGCAAGTACCTACGTACTGTAATCCCCCCCTCCCTCTCAGCCCTCCACCACCTCCTCCACCACCTCCTCCACTCCCCCGCACACCCCACACCCGCGTCGGTATTACCAATGTGTAGGACACAGAAGAGAACAGAACGCCATTGCACACTCGGTACCGTCCTGCGTACTCGTCGGAAGGTCTCGTGTATGACGTCACGTGATTACACTGTGCCCCCCCCCGGAGGGGGCTGTGACGTGGCGACCGTTCATTGGACCGTAATGAACATGCCCCGCTATTCCATTACGTCATCGAGCATTGACGGCTTTTTGGGGCTGGTCAGAGTATTCAATTTGTTTATTTGAAATTTCATTTTTAAAATGGAGATTTTCACGTCTGCAGTTCGAATGGATTTTTAAAAATTTTTTTGGGGATTTTAGATTGTTTTTTTAGTAATTAAGACCTTCAATTAATCTCTTTAGGTAAAAAAAAATCATTTCCGGGGTGAGTATGCGATAATTATTAGCGATAAGTAAGATTTAGTTTTAAATTTTCTGTGAATATTGCAAGCGTTAAAGGCACAAAAAATGAATAATTGATTAAATCCTGTGTTAACTAGTGATTTCGTGTGGTTTTTTTTAGAATTGATTCCCACCCACAACATCCGGGTTTAATCCATCGGGATTTCCTCGTACAAACGCTCCTATCAGTACTAGCTAAATTTTGGCAGAGGATGGACGAATGATTCGAGAAGATTGTGCACAAGAAATGAGAGGGAGGAGAATTCCCTGGCAGAGTTTGTTGACTCTCAGTTTCAGCATCAGCGACTGACCGTGACCTCACCCAAACAATTTCTCGTGGTAATAATACACATACGTCTTTACCATCCCATACACTCCCTCAAAAAAATATCGACTAGCACTAAAACACAAGCCACATAATCTGATGATCAATTCTACGAACTTGAATTCAATTCCAATCCGATCCAAATTGTCCACTAAATTCTCGATAATTTTGGAAAAAAAAAAAAAAATATATATATATATATAGAAATAATAAAAAATAAAAATAAAAAGGGATTTTTCCCTGCGGACGATAGGAGTTGTTGACTTTTTCAACAACTCCTTGAAGAGATCCAAGAAATATCTAAGATATTAATCATCTTGTTGGCGAAAATCTATTCTATTTTTTTTTTTTAAAGAATAGGGGGAAAGGGGGCAGTATAGATTTTGAGCTAAGGGGGTCAGGCAATATCGATTGATACTCAAAGTAGGTCGAGTGCGTGTACAACTCCCCTCTTCTTACGTGTGTTATTACCGTGCAAAGCGAGTGACCGGTGAGGTTGTCACCTCCTTACCCGCCTCCTGCACCTGTGCCGTCGACACGTGCACACCCTTGACATAATACTCCTCGGTCTCGCTTTGATGCAACTCAAGGTGCATTGACAACTTGGGGAGGTAAATATACGGGTTATTACCCTAAAACCGTTAAAAAGTCGACAATTATCCACTATAACGTGTCAATATTTCAAAATCATTGGATATTTCCCGCTTATTTCGTGGTACAACGACCTGTCCTGGCGGGATTTTCAAAAAAAAAACTTCTCTCAGGAAAAAAAAATGGGGAAAATGTCAGATTAATTTGGAGATCGAGGAGTATTCTGTGGTCTTGTAACACATTCTGGAAATAACTAGCCTATTTGAATCCTTTTTGAATTTTCGTATCCAAAATTCAGAGAGAAATTGAGGGGGGGCGAGGGTGCGTGTCGCAATGAAAATTTCGATCGAGAAATACTTGAGGAATCGATCGGATGGATTCAACGTACGTGACCTACGACCTTCCACCCATGACGGAAAACCCCCAGAATTTTCCTCTCTTCCCCTCACTCTCTGTCCTTCGCCTCTCGATTTTTCCAACGACAAGAAATAAATTGAAATAAAATGAAGAAATAATCCCCGAAAATTTAAGACCCACAGCACATCGTGATCTAGTCCCAATTGACTGCTGTGGAAATCGTTTCTTCAGAAAAATTTAATTTATCGAGTGGATCATTTTTTTTTTTTTGATCCAGTAAATTAATTCCTCGAATTAGAGAATTTTTATTTCATTTTTCCACTGTACGTGACCTACCACCTTCCAGCCATGGCGGAACACCCACCGACTCTTCTCTCTTTTTTTTTATCTTTCTCTTTCCTCTTCTGAGGCCATCCCCACCCAAAAATCCCCATCCCTCCCTTTCCTTCCGTTTCGCATTCATCCCCACCCGTGTCTTCTGTCGCACATATACCGCTATCCAAGACCCCAACATTTCTCTTTATTTTCCGAAGAATAAAACCCGAGTAAAATGGGTCCCGCAGAAAATAGTGAATATCTCACGAGCCCTATAAATTATTTTCCCAAAAAATCCATTAATATTCCACCCTCGACCGTAATGATCCATTTTCCTCACTGTGATAACTCGCCTGAGCTCCCAGATATTTTTCGGAAAATATCTCCGAAACAAATGAAAATATCACAATTTTCCTGATGATTTATTCTTTTAGTTACCAAAAAAAAATTTTTATGTGAAAAATCAACTAATTCACCCCCTCCACTTTGATTTTCTAGAAAAATACAATTCTTTAAAATTCTTAATAAAAACTGGATAACTAGAAGGGATGATGAGATGATATGAGATGATATGAGATTATGATCTTGACCGTGAGGTAAATAGTACTTTACCGCACGTAATTAAAACGAATTAATTATCAAATGAATTTTAATATGACACCTTCAGAAGGGGCGGGTAGTGGATCAGTGAATTTATTGAAGAACCTATTCTTCCCCATTAAAAAGATTTTGGCATCTCCCTCGGATCTCGAGTTCTCAAAGAAAAATTGTCTGACGGTCAGAATTCGCGCTTTCCCCTCGCTAATGAAGTAATTAATTGATTTAATCGCGATCCCATGGTGAATTGGTTAATCAGTAATTGGGGATCTGCTGGAATCGTGAGGAATATAATGAACAATGGGTTTGGATCTGTGGAGAAGTGAAAATGAGGCAGTTGTCATGAGGGGTGAAGCGTTACGTGAATCACCCCCTGGTGATGGGGAAGGGGTCCTCTTAATTCTCTATTCAGATACGAAGAGAAAAAAAAAAGCCCTCAGGCCATATGCAACAATGGGGAGTGCACAGAGAAAAAGGATAATACTCTCTCTCCTGACGTGTTACAGAATTCAGTAACTACATGAGTGGTTATTCCTCGAGGTGAAGTACATGGGAAATTACGTCGACACCTCGACAAATTGTTTTGACGTTAAAAAATCTGATTACCTCGCCTCACCATTTGAGAACCCATTGAGAGATATTCTAAATATAAAAAAAGGAAATCCATCTATCCTTCAAATCCCCAAACATTATTTACCAAGATATTTTTTTTTATTGTTGATGATATTATTATTATCACATTAATTACTCTGTATCAAGATCTGATCAACAGACAATTGAAGAGTTTCGAATAATTTAGGGTTCGGAGGAGTCGTCAAATATTTTAATCAAGTAGAAAATTAAATTGTTGAATTTAATAAAAAATTGGTAAGTGATCGTTGAAATGTTTATAATTTTGAAATTTAATGAAATATCGAAATGGGAAAATGATGTTTCGGTTTCTGGTGAATAATAACTATTTAATCTTGGGGAGTAATTAAAAATGTGGAATGAGTGAGAAAAAATGAGTCGAGTGTGGAGAAGCATTCGCAGCACAATATCGAGCGACCCGCTCCAGTTTCAGTCTTCTATTTAAAAAATGGTAGCCCTCCACCCCATTTCTCGTACTTGAAAAGCACCCGTGAAGCTAAAAAACCCAGAGCACAAGAAATCCCGTGGAAGAACGTAAAGTGTCGCCGAGGGTGGAGAATCTCAACACTGGGGGAGAGAGAAAAAAAAAAACCCAGTGAAAAAAGAAAGGAAATGCCGGAAAAAAGCATCGCTGCTCTAAAAACGTGTACAAGGGCCTCGTAAATCGCACTGGGTCGCTTGCACGTCTGCATTACTCAGTAAAAAAACAACAGCAGGATATTAGTCTGAATCAGATTACACCACATGGACGGATTTATCGAGGTGAAGATAATGACGTACTATTTCCAAGAAAATGGGAAAAATCAGCGATTAAATGATAAAATGTATTGAAAAATTTGTGGAATTGATGAAATGAGAGTTTATCGAATAGAACGGAAGATAAAATAAAAAGGAAAGACAAAAGCCGAAGGTGAAAGTAAAAGAATTCTAATTTAATTGGTAAAAGTCATTTTTTTTTGAAAGAGATTTTTTTTCAACCCCTAGACTCTTTCTCTCCATTCGTGATTGCGCATTCGTTTCACAACCCTTGCAGCTTGGGAAACAGTTACCAAGGGGTGAAAATCTTTCAGAATCTCTGCGCATGGATCTGCATCGGTGAATTCCATCCCTCTATACCAGAAATTTCGGAGGGGAATGGAATATTCAACACATTGTCCAATTCCAAACTTTAATCGTTCCATGTCTCGGAACAATTATTCTTCCCGAAAAGCTGACTCCCCTATTCTGGGTTTAAATACTACTGCATTTATTGACCGAAACTTACGAGTCATCTGTTACGATTTGGGGGAGATAGATTATTTGGCAAACGGGGATGATTCGACAAAGCAAATGCAATTGTTCAAGATACGTGAGGAAATATATCTTTGTATTCTAATTATTTAATTACTATGTCTAATGAATTTAAAATAATTATTGATAATAATTTACAGCCCGAGAGACTGAAAAAATAATTACGCAATTGCCAACAAATTTAGTTCCCCAAATTTCTAGCTGAAGAATGAATAGAATTACTTGCAAAATAGTTTAAAGAAATTGTTCATTTCTTAGGAAAAGGATGAACTGAATTAATTTTTTTTTCAGAAAGAGGAATAATTAAAATGATTAATGAAAAACGCGAGGTGGGAACGCCGCCATTTTAAAGACCCGGTTACCATAGAAGGAGGGCTATCCAAGCAAAATGGCGTTCAGATTTCTCCGTCGGTTCGTATTTTTGGACGTTTATCTATAAATTTGTCAAGCCTTCTTTCATAAATATCCTCCGCATCCCAGAGCGTTTTTTAAAAATGTTTTATTTAGAAATATTTCTGAGACAATTCTATCTTAGGAACTTTTTTTTTTCGTCTAAAAAAAAAACCTAAAATCAAGAAAACGTCACCTCTAGCTAAGCAACAAAATACCGAAATAACCCGCAATTCCCCTCCATTGCCGTCATTAAAAACTTCATCGAAGATTCCATTAGCACCGACCCACTTCTGTCTACTTCCCCTGCCAACCCATATCCAATCATCATTGTCACCAAGCAAAAATACACCTCAATCCACCGACTGCACCAAATAACCCATAAATTGGCAGAGTAACAGACGTTAAATCAATAATTAAACAATTACCGCAGTAACCAAGAGGTACAGAGTAACAACTCGATTTATCACTCAACCGAGTTTTCGAGGAATATCTTGGTACCCGGGAGGGCAAGCAAAATTTTCATCAGTACCATCTCCATAGCTCTTCCTTCGCTCTACAAAAAAGTTAATAACAAAAATATCGCTATCTGCCTTAGATCCGAAGATATCCTCGAAAAACCCAGTAAATCACGTTGTTACCATGACTATTGAATTCTTCGTTATCTAGCAGTGGTATTTTACCTAATTTTGCATTGCACTCTTTTAACCATTACCACCCCCTCCTAGCCGTGCCCAGCTGTGCCCATTCGCCATGAGAGAGTGCCAGTTGGGCACGTAGACTTCGAGTATTCCCCGAGGCACGTGAATATCTCGAAAGTTCAATACAAATTCCGACTACTCCGACATCTCTACTCCCCTCAAAAAACCAAAATCCCTCGTCAACTCTGTCGACAAAACAGCAAGCAGAAGGTAAACATCATCATCAACAGAAGAACGCGAAAACCATCGTTATCGACCCCTTCAATCCAATTTTTCAGAGCCGTATAATTAAGGGAGGAATAATTAATTCTCTGGCCAAATGAATTTGATAATCATCTTTCAAAATTTAGAAACACGAATTTATCATTTCGGAACTGTCGGTTTACTTATAATTAATTATTTTTCATACGGCGTACAGTTGGCGTACAGCTGGTGGTGAGATTGATTATTGATCGGATTGATTAAATCGATTAAAAATCATTTGAGCCGGAAATAAATATTGATTCAAGGTGAATGATTATTTTTATGAATTGATTGGTGGATTCGCGATTTTTTTTTTGGTTTAAATCATTTTGCATTGGTTAAAAAAAAAATTAGGAAGTGCTATGATCGAATCAATGTAATTCGGAAGGGGAAATAAAAAATAAATGAGGAAAGGGGAATAAAAAATAATGGATTGGGGATCGAGAACGATGAACTGCGCAAGGGCCGATGGCCCCCACCCTTTTTCCAAGGCGAACAACTCTCACTCGAGCCCAAGAATATTTTTTCAATTCTTCCTTATGCAATTTTTGGTATATAGGTGGATGTATTGTAAAACATTGAAAATAATTCCCCGGAATGATGGGAAAATCGTTCTAAAGCCTGGAATCGATTTGAATGTTCTCCTTTTTCTCCGCAATTGATTGATCAATTTATTCGAGAAAGTAGAAATAATTATTTCGAAATGCCATAATAATTGTCTTCGAGGAAGGCATTCGTACTTTCTGCTGTTCTCCGCACTTTTCGAAAACGACCAAAGGCATTCGTGAAAGTAGAAGGGAAGATTTCTGCTGTCAGCAGAAATTAATCGAGCGAAAAGAGTTTTTACTATCCGAGTAACGAGATTCGATCACTCCAACACAATTTTTTAACTGATAATTATCTAAAATCGTTCATTTAAGAATTCTCTAAATAATAACAAACGGATCAGTTTCCCAGTCGACCTATCGACGAATATCTTCGAATCTGGAAGAGTTAGAAAAATTTTTTCGAAACCTTTTTTGTAGCTCTGGATGAGCTCTAAAAAAATGTTCTCACAAAAATTTCTGTGTCTCTTATAGATTATCAAATATTCATCGAAAACTCATCAGTCAGTCGAATCCGCTTGATCCTTCACTTCGTCGTGTTTGAAATCCCTTATTTAACCTTAAAATTGAGATAATTTTTGTGGTCACTCACCATTGGAAGGCGTTGAAGTGGAAGTAGACAAGACCCTGGCCATAGAGGAAGGATGCGTCCTTCCAGTGATCCCCTTTCAGTGCATAGAACTTCTGATACGCTGACATAGCTGTAAATAATAATAAAAGAACAATAAAATCGGCCCTTAAACGGTAAATAGCTTAAAAAATAATTCATACGAATTGATGATATTTTTGGTAATTGAAAACAATACCTTTCGCGTAATCCTCGAGGAGCAGATGAAAATGGCCGAGCTTGCAGTATGTTTTGGGGTCAATGCTGATGCCTTTATCCTCATCATCGTCTTTGGACTCGTCGTAACCGCCTTTAGTACTATCAGCCCTTCTTTTCTGCTTCTCAGACTGAGCCTGAACCAACATTCTCTCCAAATATTTTATTGCACGTACCACCAGGGATTTTTTCTTCGCTTGCTCGAGAGAATTCAGCTTCAAGAAGCCAAATTGTCGGCTGAAATTAATATCCAAATGATGATAATAATTCCCAATCATTCGAGAGCCCCTTTCCACTCCCAAAAAAAAATTTCTTCCATTATTTAAGATTATTTATATCCGATACAGTGAGCTGTCATTTTTTTCAAAACTCAAAATTTTTCTTTCTTTTTTTAAACCACACACTGTCCACGCAAATATTGAGTCATCTAAAATGATTGATTCTTCGAAATCAACACGAATTGACATGAAATAAAATTAATTGGGTATTAACATTTCACTGGTGAACATTCTCCTATTATTCATCCCTCGAGACGGGATATCTTCTGGGATAATCCCAAAATCGCTCGCATTATTCCCAGAAATTTTCAATAAAAAATAAAAAGGCAAAAGTGAATGTAGAACGCGAAAGGATGTCAGTAGGTCTGCACTACAGACGTATCAAATAGCCCGCCCATTTATTGTCAAAAAAACAGAGGTTAGATTGTCGAAATCCCTCGACTGACAACACAGAAGCGAAAGAATCCCCCTGACACCCTGGCCCCATCAAAAACTCGTTAAATTATCCCTTACAACAATTACCTGTCCAATTCCGAGAGGATCTGCAGCTCCTGGGGAGTGAGATTTATGTCGTCAGTTTCTTGGGCCATATTTTGTTCGTGTCAACCGATCGTACACACTCAAAGATCGGATAAACACATATTTGCAGATTCACTGTTGCATTCACCCCCGCAGCCACCGCAAACTCCAGATTATTTTCACACTTTAACACTCAACCATCACGACTCATTGTTACTACCCGATTGTTAACTCGAATCAATTTTTTTCGTTTGTTATTGTTTTTTTTTCCGCCTCTTTGGTACGCGAACCGCCGATCAGGTTAAACCAAAGCGAACCACGCGATTGACTATCATTCGGCGATTGGGGGGACACCAGCGAGAGTGAATATTCTTCGGGTTTTCCGCTTCGAAGAAATGGCGCTAGTGGTATCAATTACTGGAGGTCGCTGAGCGCGCCATTTTTGAAATTTCAATTACACTGGAAACATTTTGTACTCGCGTGAGATTTTCGAGTGATGGGGAATATTTTTGGAAAGTGAAAAAAGCGTGGCTATTTTACTCCATCCGTTCTCCATTTTTATGGTGTCCATATTAGCCGAGCTTCATTAATAAAAATTTGAAATAAAAAATATTTGAAAAAAACACAGATTCAGGTCTTTTGTTAGAAATCAAAACATTAGACACTTTTATTCCTTATGTATTTTTATTTTTCCAAAACATTTACCTTCAATTATTGTTTCATACTTATATCCACATCGAAAAAGATTGAAAAAATCTCTCCACCCCGAAAAAAAATCTCTTGATTTCACTCTTTGGTAATAAAATTTCCACCAAAGAATATCTACACATTTCTCCCAAAAATCTTTACAATATATGCTCAATTTATCTATCACTAATCAATCATTCATCAATAGCTTGAACAATTAATATTGGCAGTGATTGTCAGTTAAAAAAATATCTACATAATTTCCACCAACTTACAAAAAAAGAGAAATGAAAATCAAAAATAATAAACTCGCCCAATTAAATTTTTTTGGACGAGGTCAGATAAATTGTTGAATAAATTTTCATCCCAGAATTACTCCTGCCTCTCGATTCTCAGTTTCTTATGCCTGCACCTGCTCCGGAATTCTAGCCTGGGTTTTTTCAAGAGCCTAAGCTTCCTCACGATTTCAGGTCCCTTCCTGGTGACCTCAGGCGGCGGAGTGGTCAGTTGCTTATATCTGCTCGTAAAATGTGGCCTGAGATTTCTGGGACTGCTCATACAAACTTTATAAAGAATCTCCTTATGATAAACGCTCGTCTGCGGGAGTTTGTAATTCTCATCGACAGTATAAACAGTTGTCTCAAACTTATTAATAAAGAATTTACAATCAAATATGGAGAAGCACCCCCAGGCTCTCTCCAACGTCTGCACGAAGAGATCCTCCCAAGGCCAATTGAGCAAAAGAATCCAGGTATTAAATGGATCGTATGTCTTATCAAATTCATTGGCAATGAGTTGAAGCCTCTCCTCATGTGTCATTTGAAGAAGAAGAAAGCAGAAAATGTCACTGCATTTTTTACAATAAGTTGCATAGCAATATGGATAAGTGCACCTCCTCTCGAGGATGATCTCACACCCAGTGATGGCTTTCTTAGTTCTCTCCTCACAGCTCATCATATTCCAGAAGTACCTCACGGCGTGTTCATTACCTAAATAAACAGAAAGCTTGAACATGACAACAGCTATTGAGTCTCGTGAACTGCAGAGACGATTGACAGCTCTTCCATTTTTCATGAAGAGCTGTTGCTTGATATCTGGGACTTTGTCAATTATTGATTGCCAGTAGGCGACAAGACAGAAATCGTCGTCGATCGTTCCACTGATCTTCGATATTGTTTTCTGTTTGGATTCCGGGGATCTCTGAGCCCACAAATTCTTGGCGTAGTCCTCCAGGCAGTAGTTGCACGCCTCGAACCACATGAAGTAATCTTTATCGATATTGGGGTTGTCGTAACGATTTTTGAAGATTTGTATCGAGTCTATTGTCCCCATTGATGTCCATTCAATGTTATCGATGAAGTATTCAATGTTCTGGGCGTAGTCCTCGATCTTCGAGTACTTCAGGAGTTTTGCTGTTACGCTGCGCAGCCATTCGAAAATTCTCATCCCCATCTGCTCCACTAGGTACATCACTGAGGGCTTCAGGAAGACCGGGAGAAACGAGTGCTTCATTGATGTGATGTGGGATATTATCACACCCCAGTTCTCCTTCTGGTGGAGCTCCGTTACGTATTGGATGAGAAGGAGTTGAAACTCTCCTGCGTGATCTTTTGTGAAGAAAGTTTTCATTTGTTGCAGGATTGAGGGCAATTTCCAGAGAGATGCTGAAATCTGCACCATTGCCAGACGTTCCAGCCGGAGGTGGAACTCGTAAGGGACCTCCATGGAATTTTTTGTCTCTGTAAATTTATTTTTTACCATTTTTTGAGGTTTTCCTCTGGAAAATTATTCCACCATTGAGTTTTTTTTCTTCTCAAATTTATCAATCGAATTCGTCATATTTTGTAAAAAATAATATTTCTATCTATTATGGCAAGAAAATGGACATTATTAGTCTAGGGAAGAGACAATTGTTAGGATTTATATATTATGCCAAATTAATGAAGTGCTTTTTTTAATGCTCTGGGGTTATAGGTTGTTATTCGTTAATATTAAAAGCAGTCCGAGAATTAATACGTACGATCAGTTATCCTTTGTTATTAAATTTCTTTGTTGAGATGTTTATCTGGTGTAATTATTGCAGTCAAGATCATATGATGGCATTGGTGTTGAAATAGCCGTTGACAATGGAATTCCAAAGTGAGGTTAATGGCTATTTTAGACGCTCCATGGAACTGACCACCGCAACGTTCGCTTTCGCTACCTCTGATAATTCGAAGATAAAACTGATTAGAAACCGATTAATAAAAGTTATAGATCCTAGTCAATCAGGCGGATAGATCTTTTTTCGAGATCGATATTTATCGTTATTTTCCAACTGTCAATCATTTTTCGCTGATTTTTGATGATCGAAAAATTCTAATTTAAATTACAGAAAAAGACGGTCTTCACGCTATTCCCATTTCCCCATGGGATGAAATCACGGTTGATTTGGGATCTGGTGAACTCCCAGGAGGCCTGGGACGTAGGGGAAACGTCTTTCGTGAACGGAACGTAATCTGTGAAGGAATCAATAGTGAAAATTGTGAAAATAAGAAAAACGTTGGTCCGACTTTTCCTCTGAGTGCAAGAGGATTTTTCCTGATTCATTATATATTAAATTTTCCTTAACCCAACTTCTTCATCTCTTCAAATTTCCTGGATTTCCCGGGCTGCATGCTCATTGGTGAACTTTCCCAGCACCTCTTCTAAAATCAGATAAACCTTCATCAATTACTATCCCTCAGATAATGAGACTGATGAATCTCAACGAATTAGCACCGAGCAATGAAAAATAAAGAATCAATTTCCATATTCGCGATAGACATTTGAAGTCAAAAAAGAAGTCGAAAATTCCCTCTCCTGGGATCCTTGGACCAATCAGGACTCACTCTTAAGCCGACTCTCGACCAATGGCATCTCCTTCGACTTTCAATACTCCGGTGTTTGCTGAAAAGAGGGGAAGCATTGGCGAGAAGTGACAAGTTGAATTTACCAGAGAGAAAATAATTTTTGTAGAAATCGAATCGTTGAAACGCATTGAAATATATCACCCATCATGGCCAGTGTCTCGTATCAAATAGCAAATCTGCTGGAGAAGGTAAGGAAAATCTGGTGAGAATTCTTATCCAGGGGAAGACTGAAATATCGAAAACTTCCTTTGTCTCCTCGGAGAGGTTTATCTCCTTCGGCATCGGATTAATTCGTAAACATAACCTCAATGTTCTGAAATTTGTGAAAGTTTAAGAGAGAGACCGGGAGGAACTGCCCCAGATGATCACAATGTTACAGAATGATTCATACAAAAAATCTTGAAGATCTGAATGCAATTCACAATTTAGTGGCCTTTTAATTTTAGGCACGACTCGTCGGGGATGAGTCTACCCTCAAGCCCTCATTTTCGATGACTCCCTTTTCCTCTATTTATCTGTCATGCTCTCGAATTTTTCCATATGATTCCTGAATTTAATTTCTCAATTGAAGTAATTGAAAAATTCTCATTTTTGCCTATTTCAAACCTTGACGAAAAAATCTTGACATTTCAAAATCAATTATTACTCAAATAATTCAGCATTCATTTAATTAACGTCGCATTAATTTTTATTCAAGTTATGAATAAAGATCTGAGATTGTGAAATAAATGTAGAAATATTCTCAGAATTTTGAGACATCCCTAAAAAGAAACAGACATTATTAAGATCGACGTGTGATCCTCACATCTTCTCCGGATTAATGAATCGCCCGGATGTTCCCCAGATGACATCGAACGACAAAGACTTTAGGTTCATGGCAACGAACGACCTGATGTCGGAGCTGCAGAAGGACTCGATCAAGTTGGACGATGACTCAGAGCGAAAAGTCGTGAAGATGCTTCTGCGCTTGCTAGAGGACAAGAACGGTGAGGTTCAGAATTTAGCAGTAAAATGTCTGGGTCCTCTGGTGAACAAAGTGAAAGAGTATCAAGTAGAAACAATAGTCGACGCTCTGTGTACCAACATGATATCCGACAAGGAGCAATTACGAGACATCTCGAGCATTGGTCTGAAGACAGTGATCTCCGAGCTGCCAATGGGTTCAAACGATCTCGCTGAGAATATATGTAAACGCATAACAGGTCGACTGTCCTCAGCCATAGAAAAACAAGAGGACGTTTCAGTCCAGCTGGAGGCCTTGGACATTGTGGCGGACCTTCTCTCTCGCTTTGGCTCTCTCCTCGTGAGTTTTCATCAGCAGATTCTCACAGCTCTTCTTCCCCAACTGTCATCACCTCGTCAGGCAGTGAGAAAACGAACAATTGTTGCCCTCAGCCACCTGCTCACCTCGAGCAACAATTATCTCTACAAGAAACTACTGGATCACCTGCTGGAAGGTCTGACAACTCAAAAAGTTAAGAACGTTATTCGTACGTATATCCAGTGCATTGCGTCGATCTGTCGTCAAGCTGGACACAGATTTGGTGAGCAGATTGAGAGAGTAATGCCTCTGATTGTTCAGTACTCAAACGAGGACGACGATGAGCTCAGGGAGTACTGCCTCCAGGCATTCGAGGCATTTGTCTACCGTTGTCCCAAGGAGATCACTCCTCACATCAATAAAATCATCAATATCTGCCTGACGTACATCACTTATGACCCAAATTACAATTACGACGATGATGTCAGTGATTTATCCGATGGAGAAGGTATCACCATGGAGACGGAAGAGGACGGTGAGGAGGATGGGGAGGAGGAGTACTCGGACGACGACGACATGAGCTGGAAAGTCCGAAGGGCAGCAGCCAAGTGTCTGGAGGCTGTGGTATCAAGCAGAAGAGAACTCCTACCAGAACTCTACAAAATTGTCTCACCAGCTCTGATAGCGAGGTTCAAAGAACGCGAGGAGAACGTTAAATCAGATATTTTTCACGCTTATATCGCTCTCCTGCGTCAAACAAGGCCGACATCGAGTGTGGCACTTGATCCAGACTCCATGGAGGACGAGGAGTGCCCAATATCCCTTCTACAACAGCAGGTACCTATGATTGTCAAGGCTGTTCATCGACAGATGAAGGAGAAGAGCATTAAAACACGTCAGGATTGTTTCTCATTGCTCAAGGAACTTGTCCTTGTTCTGCCAGGTGCTCTGACAAATCACATTCCCTCACTGATACCTGGGATTCAGTACTCGTTAGGAGAGAAGAATTCCTCATCCAATATGAAAATTGATACCCTAGCCTTTGTTCACACTCTCCTGATTACCCACCAGGCAGAGGCTTTTCACGCCCACATGACTGTCCTTGCACCACCAATAATATCAGCAGTCTCTGATGCTTTCTACAAAATCACAGCTGAAGCTCTTCTCGTTCTTCAGCAGCTGGTGCAGGTGATAAGACCCCACGAAAATCCACCCAACTATGACTTCACTAATCTCGTCAGTGAGATATACAGGTGCACCCTTATGAGACTGAGAACAGCTGATATAGATCAGGAGGTGAAGGAACGAGCTATTGCCTGTATGGGACAAATTCTGGCTCATCTCAGTGACACTCTGCACGATGAACTTCCAGTTTGTCTTCCAATATTCCTGGACAGACTGAGAAATGAAATCACCAGGCTGACGACAGTCAAAGCCCTAACGTGCATTGCCGCATCTCCACTGAGAGTCGATCTTCAACCAATTATGAAAGAGGCTGTACCCATTTTGGGCTCTTTCCTCAGGAAAAATCATAGGGCACTGAAACTTTGCTCTCTCACACTTCTCGATACACTGGTGAGGAGTTACTCTGTCAGCCTTCACACTGATCTACTGGACAAGGTGACGACAGAGCTTCCAGCACTTCTCAATGAGTCTGATCTCCACATTGCACAGCTGACGCTGACTCTGTTGACGACAATAGCAAAGGTCCATCCAGCAGCATTGACAAGAATATCAGAGACTATTTTACCAGAGATTCTTGTTCTTGTTAAGTCTCCACTACTCCAGGGAGCTGCATTGAATGCCATGCTGGAGTTTTTTCAGGCTCTTGTTCAGGCTGGAATTCCAGGGCTGGGTTACAGAGACCTTCTGGCGATGCTCGTGGCACCAGTTACAAGCTCTGTTCTGCATAAACAGGCGTATCACTCACTTGCCAAATGTGCAGCTGCCCTGACAATCACTTGGCAGCAAGAAGCACATGGAGTTGTCGAGCAATTCATAAAAAACGTTCAGGATCCAGCCTCTGATTCACAACATATTTTTGCTCTGCTGGTGATTGGGGAGATCGGTAAACACGTGGATCTCAGTGGAATTCAGTCACTCAAGAGTGTTATCTTGAGCTCTTTCTCTTCGCACTCTGAGGAGGTCAAGTCCGCTGCCAGTTACACTCTCGGAAATATTGCTGTTGGCAATCTTCCCGAGTATCTTCCCTTCATCCTGAAGGAGATCGAAGGCCAGCCAAAAAGACAATACCTCGTGCTTCACTCGCTGAAGGAGATCATCACTTGTCAATCGAGCAGCCCATCTGGGGTATCCAATCTTCAGAATTTTGTCCCTGCCATCTGGACTCTACTCTACAGGCACTGCGAGTGCACTGAAGAGGGCACTAGAAATGTTGTGGCCGAGTGCCTTGGTAAACTCACCCTCATAGATCCAGCTAATCTTCTACCCAAGCTCCAGGAGTCCCTGAAATCACAGTCATCACTCATGAGAACGACAACAGTTACTGCAGTAAAGTTCACTATTTCTGATCAACCACAGGCCATTGACGTCATGTTGAAACAGTGCATGGGAAGCTTTCTGGTGGCTCTTGAAGATCCTGATCTGAACGTCAGGAGGGTTGCTCTTGTTGCTTTTAATTCAGCTGCTCATAATAAACCCATGCTCATCAGAGA
Organism: Fopius arisanus; assembly: GCF_000806365.1. NCBI lineage: Eukaryota > Metazoa > Arthropoda > Insecta > Hymenoptera > Braconidae > Fopius > Fopius arisanus. The sequence continues at coordinate 565,470 of NW_011887783.1, forward strand.
TCTCCTGGACTCTGTCCTGCCTAAACTTTATGCTGAAACCAAGATCAAGGTGAAATATTTTTCTGTTCAATGGGCCACGAGATGGATTTCTTAATGCGATTCCTCTGGTATTTATGGAATTTTTTTTCTATTGTAGAAAGAGCTGATAAGAGAAGTTGAGATGGGGCCGTTCAAGCACACAGTGGACGATGGACTGGACCTTCGAAAAGCAGCATTTGAATGCATGTACACATTACTGGACTCGTGTCTTGACAGGCTGGACGTGTTTGAGTTCCTCCAGCACGTGGAGAACGGTCTGAAGGATCACTACGATATAAAAATGCTGACGTACCTCATGACTGCGAGATTGGCGCAGCTCTGTCCCACAGCAGTCCTCCAGAGTACGTTAATTCAACTCCATATTCATCAATTTAAATTTATTGAGAGAGTCAATGAATAAATTGAGTAACTGGGGTAAAGCGAGCTAATTAAAGCCGATGTAATTCATAAGGACTAATGAATTTCCTTTTTCGTGGTTTCGTCAGGGCTCGATAGACTGGTGGATCCATTGAAGATGACTTGTACCCAAAAAGTGAAAGCGAATTCCGTGAAACAGGAGTACGAGAAACAGGATGAACTCAAGAGATCTGCACTGAGGGCAGTTGCTGCACTTTTGACGATTCCAGATGCTGGTAATTACTATTTATTGTTTTAATTATTTTGGCAAATGAATTTTGATGAATCAATTTGTCAATCGATGATTTTTTTTCTTTCAGATAAAAATCCAGCGTTAACAGATTTCGTCAGTATAATAAAATCAACTCCAGAGTTGCGTAGTTTATTCGATACTATTCAGAAAGATTGCTCAGGTAGCAACATCAACGAAGCGAACATCATGGATCAAAGTTAAATGGAGAGAAGCCTCAGAATAATTTAAAAAAAAGCCCACAAAATACGAATTACAACCAACGTCATTCATCCAATAAAGTGATACGAATTTTTGTTTTATTAACTAATATATATTATTATTTGTGTGATTGGAATTTTCTGAGGATCGATTTCAACGAGTCCTGTCTTGTCCCACAGGACAGCCCAGAGATGCATTCATGGAACATCCGGTTTCATACGTTATTATTTTTTCATTGGTTTTTTTCTCGTCACATAGTAGCTTGGACAAGTGGAAGGAACGAAATTCAATGTGATTGTCATGTAGCGGTCAGAAAAGGCATTGTATAAAAAAATAAAATACAAATTTCTTTAAAAGTTAATTTTCTCACTTTCTTCCCAGTAGACAGCCCAGTTTTTCGCCGATATCTCAGAATCGAAGACATATAGCGCATTTTTTATTTAGATATCGTTTATAGGAACGGAGGAGAGCTACAAAAAAGATCGTTATAAAAAAATCGGTATTTTCCTTCGATTTCGAGATATTGGGAAAAAACTGGTGTTGAAAAAAATTTACTTATCGAAAGAATTTTGCATGACACTTACCAGAATCAATTGCACGATAAAATGTCCTTCGTTTGAATGACAACTAGAGAATAAGATTGAAATGGTCATTCACCTACTCAGTGTCAAGGCTACTCGATAATTTTGAGTGCACGTCGGACGTAAAGTGACACAAATCGATCTTCATATATGGTCCCCCACATTTACTCCACCCAAAATTGTTTTTATGCATTGACTAAATAGTTGGGTCCTGCTGGCCCACAGGGGTCAAATGAATTGATTCGAATGCCATTGAATGACTCAATGAAAATCAAATTTCGTGGCCATCCTAATGTACGTGTAAAAAAATACCGATGAGGCATTCGAATTTTTAATTCACTCATTAATTACTTTCTCATTAGGTTTACCGCCGGTTTTCCCCGGTGAAATCGTTCGAGCAAAAATCGTGATCAATCCCTCATTATTTATATATACACCACGATAAATTCGCAAATTTAATGTTAGATCATAAATTCGGGGGAAATTATCTCTCGTTCTTTCATCCACGTGTTATGGTCCCGACTGTCGTCTTTACCTTTTTTATCGCTGTTGTAAAATCATAAAATCGTCAACCCTAACTCATTGATGGATTAAAAACAAGAGATCGGTAGACGTCAGAAAATGTCGCCATTGCTTAAATAAGGTATAGAAATTAGAAGAATAGATAAATTATCTCCACGTGTGTCGAAAATTGTGAAGATCACGCAAATGGACTGTGATCGGTTCGAAATTCCACTATATTGCGGAAATTAGACGCAGATTTGAATTTATTCATCCACAATCCGGGATTTCCGTGAATATTTTCGCTATCTCACAACTGATTCTATTTTGGTCGTCTCCCTTCCTTTTCTCGTAAAATTTATTGAATGACATGTGGCCCTAAAGACGCCCCAAAGGGTTCAAACAGGTTTTTTGGGCCCCTTGCGGTCATGGGCCTCGGGCCGTGAATTTACTCCTCCGAAAGATTAAATCGCTCTCATTGTTTTGCTCTGACAATCAAAACCTTTTATGAATTTCTACTTGAGATAATTTCCGAAAATTCAGGTGATCCATCAGCCCTTCTGAATAATTCAGCCATTTTTAATGCCCTTAATCAGTAAAACGAAGAAGAGGGTGTAGATAAAGGATGAGTGATGAATTTTTGTCAAGGGGTTGAAAAATCGTTCAAATCTACAGCTGAATATTTTTTTTATCGGTATCGGACTTGTTTTTTTTTTCAAAGGCAGTCGTCGAAGAATTGTTGTATACTCTATAATTAATTATTTAAATAATTTACTTTTTTCTCTTCTTCGTAAGATATGAAATATAAATTAAATAAATAAAATATGATTATTGTTCACCAGCTGATGAAAAGTCTGGGGGGTATCTTGGAGATTGTACCAATAAGGAATTGAATCCTAGGAATAAATTTCTCAGACTGAAATTTCGTGTGAAATCCGAAAACCTGATGTTCAGCACGTACATCGTAATTTTATGAGCTTCTCCATGTCCTTGGAATGAGGAGCAGATTAATAGTTTCTAGAGATTTTATCCTCCGGTTATTCTACGAAATATGTCCAGGGGATTCTGTGTCGAATCGGCCGAACACTGACCCCTATCCTCTGAAAAAATTGAGAAGAATTGAATCCACGATTGACCGTAGAAAAATTCTTCACGAAAAATCTAGTCCTTCTTTCAAAAAAAAATATCCAAAGTCTCTCCAAAAATCGGTGAAACCTTTTCTGTTACCGATGTCTTTCGTCATCTCCTGTTCATGGAATTGCTGATCTCTCATTTCTTTTTTTTTAATTAAAAATAATGAATATCTCTCAATAATTCCGCAGTGAAGTGGTAAATTGAAACAAGTGCATTTTTTCAGTGACGGTTTTTAGCCGATATCTCGGAATAGAAGAAAAATAGCCGATTTTTTATTGAAATATTTTTTATAGAAAATGATAAGAGTTACAAAAAAGGTGTCTATGAAAAAATCGTTATCTTCCTTCATCTTCGAGATATCGGCTAAAATCGATCTCGAAAAAAATGCACTTGTCCTAGTTCACCACTTTGTTACAGAGTAGATCATTTTTAAATCTCCACACAAAATTTTAATAAAGGAAATACACTTCCTTTTTTTATGATCCAATCGTTGTCTCTTCGAAATAATATTTTTCGGCATTCTTAAATTAATTACTGTGTCCCACAAAAATAGAGAAACATGAATTCTGACACGTACATTATATTTAGGTCCCATAAAAGTTTATTACGATGTCTAATCACAATTGATTCTGTACCTATTGTCTACAATGAAAAAAACAACGTAATTACTTTGAAAAATGATAATCTAATGGATTTCATTAATGCTTTGTACCCAATTTTGAAAAATCAGGTAAAAATCGGGTGGAGCTTGTTTCACCGTCATTTTACCGTCGAGATTTGGAGAATTGTTCCACCGAATGAACAATGAACAGAGAATTCAATAAACAATTTTTCAAGGGATCTGCGGAGATTTTTACGTCATTTTAATTGGCTGTGCATAATTATCTAATGAACCTTGACGTAATTTCCACATAGGGAGACACAAGTGAGACAGAAGAGATCATTTTTTACTTCCGCATTTTTCATTACGAGAAAACTGAATTTCCACTGATAATATTCGCCCTTCAACATAACTGCAACATTCATAAAAAATTTTGTTGTCAATGGATTCATTGATTCAAGTGCTTCAGATCGAGAAATAATTTATTTCAATCAGATAAATAAATTTATGTAAATATTACAACCTAGATAATCAGAGAATCCCCCAAATATTTGTTTACAATTTTTTCTGCTGGATCCATTCGACAGGAAAACTTCTCTGAATTTTTAATTATTTAACATGCGGATGAATTAATTGAAAATTCAATTGCATTTGATATTGAGTATTTGAAATAATTCTGAAAACGCAGAGGACGTTGTGCCTGAATTTTTTAATATCGAATTGATGAATGAAGAATTATAAAAAAATCTGCAATTGACTACCCCAATTAAATCCATCATCCCCCGCCAAAGATATTCTCCCACCCACAACCTCCCACTCACACCAGAAATCAAAGTGGAGGTGACTATAAATACAGTCGGTTAGCAAAGACCACTGCCACAGTGCACTTCAGGTCTGAGACCAAAAAAGTTTCACATTGAAAAATCGAAAAGGCCCAATTCGACCCATCGAGACTCACAACTGAGTAACAAAAAAGAAAAAAAAATTAAACATTAAAAAAACGAATTGAAAAATCAAAATCCCGTCATCCCACGATCGACTGAGGAAACCAATTAAATAATTATTTTAAAAAATAATTTATAAAATGTGTGTACGTACGTTAATATCGAACGAGGTGACAGAGGCTCCAATGTGTCCTGTCAGTAAATTCACTAAAGCAAAGGTGAAGTACATGAAGGTGCACGATGAAATTATCCAAAAGGAGAAATTGCAAATTGCACAAGTGACTGACAAAGTACTGGAGACAGGGACATATTCATCGGGAATTACTCCTGACATTCTAGCTGAGAGCACGACTATCTTCCGAAAGTGTCTGGAGATCGTGGAGCGACAGGTGGACACGTGGAAGGATTCCAAGACCTACAAGTGAGTTCTTAATTAATTAGAAAAAAATTAATTAATTCATTTATCACTATAGGAAAAATATCCTCATGACAAAACCGCTGAGACAATTAGTATTAACCGATTCAATACCCAATAAGTGATTAATCAATATCAAATTAATTTCAATGTCAACTCATAATGACTTTATCCATAAAACATTCGATTTTTCTCTCTAATTGATCCATTACCTTTTTATTTAAAAAATTGTTTTTAGTTATTTACTGTCACTCATTTCTGAAGCTTCGGTTACTGAAAAAATCTTGGGATTCGTGAGGAATTTTATGAAGACATTGAAAAAACTCAGGAGTCCCAGATGAATTCGAATTGTCAATAAAAAGATGATGAGTCCCCGAAAAAAGAGACACTTGACGCAGTGGGAAAGATAGACAACTAGTTTAAAAGTCATTTGATTTTCTGAAAGCACACTAATGAGATTTACGATTGGAAAATCGATCGATGAGGCCTCTGATTACTTAATGAATGATTTAAAAAAGTGGAAATGAAATCTTCGAAGGACCGGCGCGTCATTAATCAAATTCTGAAATTGGGACAGCGGACGATAATCCAAACCCGTTTCCCCGCATTCTTTCTGTTCATTTTATTGCACTTTTTATTGACTTCTGGTCGTCCCTTAATCTCGCTGAAAGTCACGTACGCCAGTCGATTTATCCCATCCCCCGTTTGCATTCTATCCATCGGCGTGAATTAAAAGGAGTGAGAGGTGACCCCGTCGGGTTAACCAGTGCATTTATAACTCAGAACTCGATAGAGTCATAAAGCAAAATCATTTCTCATTTTTCTGACCAAATTCTCTTCTTCTTCTCCTGTGCAACTCAGAAAATTGATATTTTTGCTAACGAATCCAGCAGCGAATTTGGATGAGTGCATTTTTTTCAACGCCAGTTTCTCGTGAATATCCCGGAATTGGGGGGACATAGCGATTTTTTTGTGGAAACGTTTTCTCGAGATAAAAACTAGAGCTACAAAAAAGGTATCTGTGAAAATATCGGTATTTTCCTTCTATTTTGAGATATTGGTTACCAACTGGTCTCGAAATAAATGCACTTATTCTAGTTTAACACTTTGCAATGAGATTGGAGAATCGAATCCATCGTTTGTGTAATTTTTTAAATTTTTACTGAAAATTATTTAGAACGTTTGACATGTGACATGGGAGTATGATATTTCGAGTGAATTTGTCCGCGGATTTTTTTTTTATTTTCAAGAAAAGACAGCATAAAAAATCAAGGAGTGGAATTCGCACTAAATATTTTAAATTTTGGGAGATAATCGAAACTTTTTCGCGCATATCTGAGTGAAAAAAATTAATTAAAAATCCTTCATCTCATCCATTAATTTATTAATTTTCAATAACTAAAAATTCCACATTCATGAGGCCTCACCTCTAATTAATTTATCACTATTACCATTAAAACATAATCCCACACATTAAATAATCATTTTCAAAAAAGTGATATTTTTCCGCTCTAATATGGATCCTTATCTAATCAATGAAAAATAAATAATTCAAAATAGAGTCCTGAGTGAGCGCCGAAAATTCACTGACTTGTTGAATTTTATTCACGGCCTGTGAATAATTGTTGTTAAATTATTTATCGAGT
>NW_011887783.1:572857-580499 GCF_000806365.1 Fopius arisanus
GCCCACGTTCCACCGATACGTAATTGATTGGCATCTTGGGCCTTAGGCCTCACGCACCCTTTTACGAGCCCCTGATTACCCGAATAATTTGTTGAATTACTTTTGGAATTTTTACTTATTCATTTATTTTCATTTTTTTTAGTCGTAATGACTTTAAACAAAAATTGAAATGTTCATTTATTGTTTGAAAAATTGAAAATTCGTGGAGAATTTCGTTTTAATTTCGGAATTTCAGTGAATTTATGAGGAATAATTACAAAATTCTAAGTGTTCGAGAAAATTTATTTATTTTATTATGATCTCGAGGCCTGATTGCAACATAATTCAGTCATGCATGAACCGTCAGACGTGAGATGAAATGAAAAAATTCTTGACCTGAAAAATGAGTTCTCAATCAGGTAAAAATTTCGAAAAGAACTGATGAATATTTTCAATAATTACGAACCAATATCCCCTGCATTACGATTTCCCATTCCTCAATCCCAGAGTAATCCAACAGTAATTACCCGTGTCATCAACTGAGATCCAAGAATTCACAATCTCTGCAGATTTACCATTTTGATAAAAAACCGTCATTTGACACTCGAAGGTCACACGTGTAAACTGAAAAAAAAAAAAAATTGATAATTTTTTTTTTCAACTTAAACAGCGAAGCGATGATTTATATTTACGTAAATAACAGGTGTTTAATTAATCAGCTGCATCACGTCATCGTCGACGTCACGAGATCGTCGGCATTTCTACGGATTTTGTGGATGACTCGTAATTTTCCACGAGCATGAGAAAAATTTATCGATAAATGTCAATGTCAATTGAACTGGAGATTGGCGTGAGGTGACTCTGACCGGAATGATAAGAAACCAGACAATTGTAATTGAAATGAACGAATTCCAGAAGTAAGAAGTCAATGCTCTTGGCGATGATAATTGGGTATCAAGAGTCCCTGGGGCTCGACCGAATCAATCGGTCAATGAAACGAAAGAACAGATAAATTTCGGATATTATCGTGATATAAAAAAGTGGAATTTACGGATTTATTTCACCTAATCTCCGGCCAAATGATAAGATTTCCGTTGTAATTATGTGATCACTCCAATTAATTTTTGCGTCAGGAGAAATGATAATTTTTTCGAGGGAAACGAAAAAATCAGCGGAACGTCAATTTTTCTCAGTCTCGACACCAATGAAGTGATTTTTAATTGAACGATCTAATTACCTCCGGCGATAAAAATTGTGCAAATGTATTTTTTCATAAATCAATCAACCTCCGACGACTTCCAAGTGGTCAAGAAGATTGAGAACACCCGGGGGCATTAAATAAACTCTTGACGCATGTCTCACGTTAACAAGAACAGCAAAATCAGCTCTTCCCTCTCAAATTTTCACATGACCATTCATATTTATTCACAACCTCTCGAGAATAACTCCTGAAAATGAATTTCGTCACAAGTTGCCCCGCGCAGGTGATTTTGAGCTGTCGCCAGGGTTCGTCTCGTGGTTAACGAAAATAAATTCATGTCAATTAATGAAATTCACGAGATGTATTTTTATTGAATATTTTATTGAATCCTGACGTTTAGAGGAAAATAATAATATACAGGAAAATATAAATACAGGAAAAAATAATCTCCACCTGAAATAATACTGAGAAGAAAATTAATTTTTCGATGTACTAGTTGTTATTTATTTATTTTTCTCCAGAATCCTCGTCGAGACGACTCAGCCAGCCCACGTGATCGTGATGATTGCACTATTGTCATTGATATCAGCACTCATCCCTACCTCAGATAAAATCACCAACGGCGGACCTCCAGGATCGAGAATCATGTCCTTCATGTACCTAATGTTCGTCGCCATGCATTTTGGATCGCAAATATGGATGACATTTGTTTCTGGTAACTATTGATTGATTAATCATGGAATTTTCAATGATCCCTTTATGGAAAACACGTGTTATTCCTCCAGGTCTCTCCCTGTACTTCGCCCTTCCCCGCCACAACTTCGGCGAAGTCCAGCGGGTCCTATTTCCCCGATACTTCACGATAAACGCCTGCCTGAGTCTCACAACTCTTCTGATCTTCATAAAGCACCACCCAACGCACACCTGGGACTCAGAAATTGCTATTCAAATCTTTGGCATGACGATGGCCTTCTTCGTGGAGCTCCTGATCCGCCTGTACATGACTCCACCTCTTCTCCAGCTGATGGTGCAGAAAAATCTGATCGAACGCGCTGCAGGGGTGGGCAATGAAGTCGGGACTCACCAGCCACGTGCACTAAAACACTGTCCCCATTATTTAAAAATTCATGGAGCCTTCCGCAAGATTCACGTCACCATCGCCATGGGCAACATGACCACCATGTGCTGTACTGTTCTCCATCTCCATTACATCTCGAGTAAATTATGTGTTCTTTAGAAAAAAACTTGGAAAAAAATTATTTGATGATTGAATTCAGTCCTGGAGCAGCGAAAAATTAGTTTGATGACGATTACTTGAATTAATTTGATTATTTCGGAAGATTTCACGATTCTTCGCGATTTTAATTCACTGTAGAGTGAATTTAAACAAATCAGCTTTATCAGGGTAATTTTTTCGCTCGGGGTTAAATGAATTGAAATGATTTTACTGTCTTTTGCAGAACGCCTCAGAACGTAGGAGAGATAGCGAAAATCCTTTTTGATCTGGAGAACATGGTCGGCAAATGGTTTTCAGTGGAATTTCTGTTATCTCTGCCACATTCTGAGGTACAGTCCAATTGAGATTGTGTCGAAATTAATTCAAATGATTTTCTCCTTTCACTACTGCACTGGATGTGAATTATTTCCATTATGTAAATAGAGGTCCATCGAACCTCGATGACTCTGCAGAGCAAGATAATTGATGAAGAATTGGAATTATTGGGGTTTTTGTTGAGATCTGTTGAGTTTTCGCCTTAAATTATTGAAAGAAAAACTGGAAAAATTAATGAAAGGAAATTATTACTTGGACTCCTATTGGATTCCGTTTGGAGTTTTTTTTTCTGGGACTAGTCATTTCTTTATTGCCTACCATTATCCATTTGTTGGAGAATCTCTAACACTGATTGAAAAACAATCCAAATCGATTTTAATTGATAAAAAAATTCATGAGAAAGGAAGTAATTCCAGAACTTTTACCATAAATTCATATCTAGTCCCAGAGGATAATTGATAATTAAATGAGGTATTGATTATTGATACAGGAACAGATCCTTAGCCTGTCGTCGCCTTGTCTCAGAGCTTCTTGCAGGATGATTGATAATCTTGCATCATTTTATTTCAAGTACTCTCAGTATTATCTACTGAAAACGAACGCTTATCAACGCTCGTAGACTTGTGTACTTCTGTGAAATATTGTTAATACTGATTGACAAGGCCTTGATACAGCCGTTTTAAATTATTAAGCTCTAGGAAAATTTTTTGATGGCTTGCTCTCCATCAGAGTTGATGATTCTTAGTGATTTATTCTTAGTATTAGTATCAGAAGACTGACTGAAAGTCTTCTCGCTCAGTTTCGATGGAACTTAGCGGATAGTCTCTGTTAGTCTAACCAATAGATGATTGTATTTAATAATCCATTACTAGATGACTGTATTTTATTTATAATACCCATTTGTCATTGGTTTATTGTATATAGAATCATCTGTCATTTTTTCTTCATTCGAAAATTTTTCGTTGCTGTCTTCTGGAGAACAAATTTCAATCGACGAAATCTTTTAATTGTTCATATTTTTTATTGCTTGAGTACATGGCAGTCGATGGAAAAAAAAAATCATAGTATCATTCTGATAAATTTATGAGTACGCCGAGGTAATAATAAAAAAAGAATATGACTTGATATTCATTTATTGCGTCTTCATGTTTTAAAAATTACTCTACCTACCCTTAATCTACGTTTACATTTAATCAACATATCAAATTTAATTAAAAATACTGACGTGCTCAACCAAATCACCGGTATCTCAGATACCATTTTTCAAAGGAGATTAAAATCTATAATTAATTGTCTCGTCATAAATTTAAATGGAAAGAAAGGAAATATTAACATTATTTACAATTTTTTTTGTCACTCAATTGTGGGATAATTTTGTCAGTTGAATTAATTACTCAATCAATCGAACACTCCAGGTAATGAATGATTGATAATTTAATCGTCATTTATTCTACGGAGTACGTTCGATTCTCGTTTCACATGTGAAGAATAATCGATATAAATATGAGTTTTGGTATTGAAGAAAATTCGATCACGAGATTCACTGAGAAAATTCTTCTCGTTAATTATGAAATAAGTATTTGTTGACGGGAAGTTCTTCAATAAACGTGGACGATGGAAGATGAACGATGAAAGGAGAAATAAGGGATAATGGGGCTTGTTTCACTCAAGTTCTCAAAAACACTCACCGATGACGCATTTTCACTGATCAGTTTGTATAAACGTTATACGTATAAACCTATCAGTCTATAATTTATTATAGAAATGGTTTTTACAGGACCTAGCCGCCTCGATGATGAGAATCGTCAATTGAGATCTGTAAGAAGATAAAAAGAATAAGTCAACTTAATATTTAATGTCCTTTCTCCACAATTTCTTGAAAAAAACTTTGAACGCAATGAAAAAAAAAAAAAACTATTGGAATTTTTCGCTGAAATTACCTCACAGAGTAATAACATTCATGATTAAACTCGCAGAATTTCTGCAGCTTTATTATAGCAAATGGCGATCCAATCAGGTTGAGTTGCCCCCCATTGTATTTGATTGACTTCGCCTTCAGCTGCAGTGTACGCGAGAATAGGATCTTCGATGGCCCTTGGCATCTGCTGGATGTCCCAAATAAGCGCCTGGTGATCGTCCCCAGCTGTGCAGATGTGGCAAGAGGAATGAGGTGCCCAGGCGATGCCATTAACACTCGCCCTGTCCCAAAAAAAAGTAGAACGCTTGAATAATTTCGATCTAAAAGCATTTTTCGAGGAAGGATTTTCTCCTTTTTTTGTTTACTCACCTGTGATTATTTAATCTGGCGACAGGAGTGCAGGGCACCCTGACATCCAAGATGATGACTTCACAGGCGTCCATGGCAACGGTGGCGAGATAATTTGGATCCTGTTTATTCCAGGCGAGTCTCAAAAGCGGTGTGTGCTGAGGATCTTCATAAATAATAGTGGAATGCTCCAGGTGACGAAGATCAAACATCCTGACAGAGCCATCAGCTCCAACAGATGCAAACATGTCACGTCCACCTCCAGCTCGACTGAACGCAATATCGTACACCTCCTTGTCATGGGCAATCAGCTGAGTCTTGACGTGTCCCGTCACCATGTTCACACGTCCCAGAACCTGACCAGTCTCCAATCCCCAGATAGTACAGGTTGTGTCGATGCTGGAGGTGCCTATTAAATTAGGATCCACCTCGTTCCAGTCGAAGGAAGTCAGAGGAGCACAGAAATCCGAATTTTTGTTGTTATTTAGAACGCATTCGAGACGAGTCTCTGGCTCTGCTGCTCGCCACACTCGAAGATAGTCTCCAGATGTGGCGAGAAGATCGGGAAATAGTCCTGGAATAATTGTTAGAAAAAAAAATTATATATTCTCAGGGTAGAGTCACTCCAATAGTTACCTTTACTGTCCGGAATCCACATGATCTTCGTGGTGGGATAAGGATGATCGAATGTGCTTTTGGCACTGAACTCAGACGTTTCCTCATCGAGTGAAACAATCTGCACTTTGTTGTTGTATTCCTCGACAAAACTTCCAAGGGCCAACCTAAACCTCTTATCAGGTCTCACGGACCAATTCATACTGTAAAGAGGCCATGGTGCCTCATATTTGTATATTTCCTTTCGTTTTGGAGGAACACTGTGAAGGGCCATGATTTATTTACAGTCGGCTTTCCTCAGCTCCAGAAAAATCCACAAAAATATTCACTGCAATTCTCTGTACCAAAACTATTCCACACCCTAAACCTATCCTATTTATCATTAATTACATACATTAATTAATTTATTGCACTAATCATACGACTCGGAGTGAATTACAGTCGAAATGATCAAACTAACCTCCGATTTTTAATATTTTTTCATGTTTGCGATAAATGCGATAAATTCACAGAGAAATCACCGGACGAAATCAATTCACTGAACGCAACCTCGAACGTCGGAGTTCCTAGGACCGCCATATTTGTCACTAGCCCAGCCCGCCAACTCATTGAATAACTTCCTCAGAATCTTGGACAGTCTCAACCCACACAATTCCCAGAAATGACACCTACCGAATAGATGGACGACATTGAAATAAACAAAGAGAATAAAATTTCACATAGCTTCTGCCAACATAACCATCAGTAAATGTAAGTCAACGTAAGCCAATAAATTCCCAATAATTCCCCCTTCCATCGAAATATTCCCAGAATGTCGTCCACCCCGACCCCCCATTACCTCATCCCCCACATCTAAACATCCATTTATCTCTCTTTATTTATCGTCACACTTGAATGGGAAGCGTTTACGTTATCCGACGGTGTAGACGAGGGCGCGTGTCTGTTCTGTGAAAAAAAAAAGCCAGAGACTCCCGCATGCAGGGGCTAAAAATCTAAAAACAGTGGAGATACTCTTACGCTTTAATTAGTGTAACAAGAAAAAGTCCCAAGAGAGAGTCGCAGTGTGCCTGGATACGACACCGGTAATTATTCCTTATGATCCAGTTTATTGTTCATTGGTTTGATTATTGTTGGTATTTTAGGTGCGGGAGAAGGTGATGAGCACGTTTTTTGTTTTGTTACATAAATTAGGTGAAGCTTGGGAGGGAGAAATTGATAAAAATACGAGGATTCATTGTACTAACACTGTAGTATTTACGGTGAACCGATAGGCGGCATTACACGGCGTCATTTTGTGGTCCTTTGGTGTATGTGGGTGTGTGTGTGTGTATGTGTTGCGTGCTGGGGGTTTTAGGACGTACTTTTTACTCTCCTGAAAAGTCGTAGGAAGAATTTCACGCACCCGTTGGACTGGATTTTTACAGGAATTTTTGGGTTTTAAATAGAAGGGAGGGTATTTTGGCACTTGTGCCACCCGTTATTTTCATCGGTTTTTCATCGATATTCAGGAGTTGTCAGCCGGTCTGCCGACGACGCTCTACCCCGGATATTACTCTCAGAAAACGAGTTGGGGAATTGAAAAAAAAAATAACAGGGCGTGGAAAGAGGCATTCAATATTCACTGTTAAATCATCGAGTCCCGGGGTTATAATGAATCGTGGGGCCATTGGGAAAACAGGCAAGGAGTCACAGTCGGTTGATGAGAAAAATTACCTTAAGAGGTTAAAGGGGAGCAATTCGAATCAGAAGATTCCTGAGACGAGCTCCAAACATTCCGAGATATCGAGGTTTGTCGGATAATTATTTCAATGGTTTAATTACTGTTCAGAGGAGCGGGGAAAAGTGTTTAGCGGCTTAGAGTTTTTCTTCTTCAGGAATTAAAATCGTGACCCTTCGACGATTGTTATTATTTTTCGAAGTAAAAACAAAAGCTCCGAAAGTTTTATGGCTGTGTAATAATCATTGGTGTGTTGTGAAAAATTTTCGTCGGAATTCGTTTTTATTTTTCTGTCTTTTCTGTTTTTTTTTT
>NW_011887783.1:580764-621873 GCF_000806365.1 Fopius arisanus
CTGTAAAGTTTGTTGAAGTCATTCTGTTTTTGATACTCACGTGCTCAGTCAGGAAGCGATAAAACACGATTTCAATGCGAGACAAGTTATTCAGAAAATATCCGCAAGACTATAATTCAGCTTTGCTTACTGATTGTTTCTTCAGTTTCTCCAAATACCTATCTCGTTCTCCAATGAATTCCCCTCAACGAAAATTTATCCGTAGAATTTGCTTTGACAAAAATTATAAAAGAAATTGTATTAATTCACTCGTCCAATTTAGTACACCTGATCAATTCTGTTGAAAATTATTTTACAGAGTAAACTGCGCAGTCCTTCGAAGCTGAAGCCGTTATCGACAAACTTCCACTCGCGAGTGATTCCTCAGTCTTCACAAAAAACCGATAAACGTTTCGTCCAAGAGCAACAAAAGCAAAAAATCATAATGAAGGTGCAACAAGATTCAGAGATAATTCACCAGTCGAAGAAAAAGGACATCAGACCAAAATCCAAGCCTGAAGAGAACCCTCCAGAGATCAAAGAGAATCCGTCAGCCTCATCAGACACAAATGGAAAAACAAACGACACCCCTCAAACTCAAAAAGACAATGGAAAAGAAACAGACAATGGAGTTCCGCCACAACCAGAAGTGAATGAGCAGAAGGAGACAATTGTGTCAGAAAGAGAGAGCATGAATACTGAAGTCATTGATATAGTGGAGATCTCTGATGATTCATTGGTATTAGAGCCCTCCGAGGATGTACAACCAGAGACAGCCCCCGAGGAGCCGATAAACACATCCACCGAGCAGAAACCAACAGAATTATCAAGAAATGATGCCAATCCAGCAGATATCCTGGTGGAATCCACAACATCAGAGTCATCTCCACCCTCAGACGTCAAATCCCAGGTTAATCCATCACAGAGCAGTGAGGACCAAGCGAAACATGACGAGGACCCTTCCTTCGTCTCCTATGACTCCACAATAATGCTGAAGGACGTGCAGATTAAATTGAACGATTGCCTGAGAGAGAACTCAAAACTGCTGGACGTCACGGATCCCAATGCTAGCATATCCGACGCCTTCAAGGACTTGTCCTTTGGTCGAACCCTACGAGGCATCTCTGGAAGGAGTTCCATCGGTCGTATGAGACACGTTACCCTCAGAGATCGTCCACTCACACCCAATGATTCGTTATTTGTGAATACAAGTGCTTCTTTCTCTCAAGACGATTTTCGGTACACTAGTAACTTGAGTACACCCAATCGCAATGGAACTCCTCTAGATCGTAAACGTAAACTTGGGACTGAGGCTAATGATTCTGCTAAAAAGCCTCGACAGGAGGAAAGCTCGATTTTCAATACTTCGTTGGAATACATAAAGAATCTTCGAAGGCCTGTTCAAGTCTCCACTCCGAATCCCAAAGGATTCAAATTCGATCTTGGAGAGAAGTCCGAAGGCAATAATGAAAATATCTCGGTGGGCGTTGATCCAACTGCTGAGAAGAAATGGTGTGTTGTTATGTGAACTATGTCCCTCAATTTGAAATGTTTATCATTAATTTTGAAAAAATCAATTTTTCATTTTGCTTTTTAGAGGTAAGAATCTTAAACTATAGAGTAAAGATTATTTTTGGATAATCCATTTTTAATGATACATGACTTATAACAGTACCTATATTCAAATGTTAGGAAGTAAGAAGTTTCCTGACTATTGTCCAGGTTGAAGAGTTCAATTTTTTCTTTTGATAAAGCAGTAATTAGTGTTTGGATGGTGGAATATAAGATAGGAGGGCCTTTTCTTCGCCAAAAATTAAAGGAAAAAACAAGATTTATAATGAAAAATATTGCTAGAACCGAGTGTTTGTCGTTTTTTTTATCGATTCGACGATATTATTGGGATGACTGATAGCAGTTTACTCGTTACTTTAAGCTTTCTCCTTTTTTTTTGTCGTTTTTATTCCCCAGAACAGGACATTTAATAGATGGCTAGGAGAAATATGAGAAATGAACTATTGAATAAAAAATTACATGTAAATATACGAGTGATTTTTATATTATGAATGATAATTGGAAAATCACTGGAAAGTTATTTAACTTCTCTTTTATCCAAGTTATTTTTAATAAATGTTTTCCATGATACATTATCCGAAATTGTGTCAATTATTGCTGCAATTATCCTTACATAATTTCCACCATTTCCAAAATTGAAAAAAACAAAATTTTTCCTCTGGCTGCAAATTTTTTTCTGGACTGTAAATTTAATTGACTTGAATTGTAAAATTTTGTACATATAAAAAATTTCTGTTAGCGAATTTGTCAATAAATTTTCAAAAATTCAAGATAGTTTAATAATTCCACAGAATTATCTTTGAGGTACGATCTAGATAATTCCGCTGGTTAGCCAGGTTATGTTATCTTAAGACTTTGAATGGTGAAGTGCAATGTCAAAAAGCCGATAATAAACTCTAAAAAGTAACAACAAATACTCTCATGTTATGTTTTGGGATAAAAAGACTGAAAATTCATTCTCGACATCTTCAAATGCATCGATGGAGCTGAGTAATTGGCGCCACAAAACAATTAATTCCAAATTTATTCCTCTCTGCTCCCCTTGGAGGGATTGAACCATGGAATCTCGCTGGAAATTAATTCGTCCCAAATATTTACTAATTGGAATTCTAATTACTTTCTTCATAACATGCCTTATCAGCACTCTGCCATTTACGACCGGTAAGACTACACAATTCAGGATTACGAATCCATTCAATTTTATAACACGAATTAGTTGACAATGCCATTTGCTGATTTCAGATAAATGTATATGTGATGATTCTGATCGATCAAAAAGAGATTCAACCAATGTGCCAGAACCCTTGAGAAATCTCCACAGATTAGCTGTACTCGTGCCCTTTAGAGATCGATTTGAGGAGCTGTTGACGTTTGCTCCTCACATGAAACGATTTTTACATAAACAAAATATTGATTATAGAATATTTATTCTCCACCAGGTAAATCAGACAAAAATGTGTAAAGGGAAATTCATTTCAAGAATGAGAAAACCAGAAGTTTCACCTAACATTTGCTCTCGTGTTATTTAAATGGTGGACAGGTGGACAGATTTAGATTTAACAGAGCATCTCTGGTGAACGTCGGATTTCTGCACGTGAGGAATGAATTCGATTACATCGCGATGCATGATGTCGACTTATTACCATTGAATGACAATTTATCGTACGGTTATCCTGATGCTTCACCTCTTCACGTATCAGCACCTGATCTACATCCACGATACCATTATTCTACGTTTATCGGAGGAATTTTACTGATCAAAAGGTACGTCGGCATTTCTATTCATGTTATTTTTCGTTTACCGATTTAATTTTTCAGAGAACATTTCATTCAAGTCAATGGAATGTCGAATAAATACTGGGGATGGGGTCTAGAAGATGATGAGTTCTACGTGAGATTGAAAGAAGCTAATTTGATGGTGCGAAGACCACAGAATATTTCTACTGGCACGCAGAATACATTTAGGTAGATATTTGTTCATACACTTTTACACACTCATTCTGTATTCCTGTTTAATGTTCGGTTAAATATTTTTCACAGGCACATTCACGACAAGAATCACCGGAAAAGGGACACAACAAAGTGCTTCAATCAGCGTGAAGTGACGAGAAAACGTGATCGAGAGACAGGACTCGATAATGTCTCGTACAAACTTCTCGAAGTCATCAATGTAACGATATCTGACTCTCCACTTGCAATATTAAATATCGAACTCTTGTGTGATAAAGAATTAACCCCGTGGTGTGAGTGTGTCAAGACGAATGAGAGTAAAGATAAAAAAATTGTGGGTGAGAATAAAAAATCTTCATTGTAATAAAATATCAGAATTCGTACCAAAATTTTATAAAAAAGTCGAGACCATTTTTTAATGGTCCAGGCTCAATGTTCAATTCCATTTTTTGGAGAATATCTTTCCAAATTCCGTGTATATTCGTTGCAGCACGGATAGCTCGATCCTCCCACCAACGTCTAGATTCGATAATTTATGGAATACTTGATCCAAAGATTGTTGATTAACGAAGTAATTAATGATATTTGAATGATCTCCTTTTAATTTTTCTAAAGTCTCGTGAATTTCGTCGTAAGATATTCTGTCCTGGAGTTCGTAATTTAACCAGTACTGCAACAAAAATGATTTATGTACATAAAGTATTCAAGAGGTCATTCTAGTGAATTTTATACAAGATACAGATTTTTTTGCGATTTCAGGACATGATAATCGAGTGAAAGACTCACCAGGTGTTGATCAATAAATTGAGACGAAGGAAAAACCCGCTCGACAGATGTTCTAATGATTTCAACGTCCTCGTTTCCTATTTCTTGCTTTAGAATAATTCTCATCGTTATTTTATCACCGAAACTTCTCTTGACGTCTTCAGAGGTTCCGGCTGCAACCATTTTTCCATCCACCAAAATCCCCAAGGACTCACAAAGTGCTTCTACCTCCTCCATACTGAAATAAACAATTCATCAACACATTTATTTATCCCTTGAATTTATATTCACACTAAACCTGTGAGACATTAAACAAAGAGTGGTCCCCATTTCTTTCACTCGATGAAGAATTTCCACGAGTGCATTCCGAGTTATCACGTCCATTCCAGAGGCTGGGTCATCTAGAATAATCACTGGAGGATTCCCAATGGTACTTTGGAGAAGACATACTTTACGTTTTATACCCCAGGCACAATCCTTGATATTTATGTTTTCAAACTCCAACAAATCTGCCAGAATTATTTATTACAATTATTATAATGATAAAAAAATAATTATTCACTTCGATGAACCATAATATCTACTCACCCCTTCAATTATCATAATAAATAATTATATATGAATTATTCATAAAAAATTGTTGTTACCAAAGACATCTAGCCATTTATCGATTTCTTCCTCTATAAATTTCCTGGGAACTCCTCGAATCGCTGCGAAAAATCTCAAATTTTGTCTTCCAGTCAGAAATTCCAACAGTCCATTATTTTGAGGACAACATTCAATCATTCCAAAAAACTATCACATAGGAATGATTTATTTATCGTTTTTAGGGAGTATTGTGGGAATTACTTTTTCTGGGTCTGTAGACATCTCCACATTGTGGATAATTGCTCTCCCGGTGGTTACGGGGATCTGACCAGTCAGTACTCGAACTATTGTCGACTTTCCAGCTCCGTTCATACCCAATAATCCAAAACAATGACCTTTAATGATCTACGAAAGGATCTCCAACAATTATTCAATCAAAAATACATGAGTCGATTTTTCTCACTTCGAAATTGATGTCATGAACTATTTCTTTTTTTCCGTAACTCTGGGACAAATTTTCCACCTTCACTACGATTTCCGGAGGCAAGACTTCTTCATTGTCTGTAAAAATAATGGATTCAAATTTGTGATTAAAACTTTGATGTACGGGACAATCGCAATTGTTGCAAATATTTATGTAAATAATTTTCCATGACGATCCATTACTCTCGATCGAATTGTAAATTTCAATTAAATCGTCCACTGGATTATTTTTTATTGTTCCTGTTGGAATTTCTTCTTGTGCCTGTTCCACAATTTCTTCCTGGTTATTTTTACTGACGTCTTCGGGTAATTCTTCGCCTTCCTGAGTATTAACCGATTTTTGCTGTTTTCTCGTTTCGAAGATATAGATGGTGGACAGAAAAGCGAGAGTTTCAAGAAACATGATGACGATATCACTGATAATTGAATGCACCAACATTGAACCTGATTGACTGTCCATGAGAGCATCGAGTGCTACATGACAAATACGATCTCCACAATTCTCTGCAAATAAACAACAACGACAATTTTTCATTTACTCGTTACAATTCGTTAACGAAATACTCACGACAACAGGGATCTTCAATTCCAAAATCATTCCCACAGTTATTCTCAGCCTTACACTGGCTATTGTACAAATTAATTCCGATGTAATTTCCTATTGCACACGCAAGGGTGTACGCTGGAATTCCATGGAGAATTACTTCTATTAAAATTCGTAATGATTTACTGAGCCACCGCAAAAATAGTGGAAATATTATTGCAGGGTTCATGGCCAAAACTAAAACGAAAAAAGGAATCATAAATAAAAAATTATAAAACTGAGATTAAAAAACGGGATAATTAAGTAAAGAAGTGAAAATTATCTGGAAAAAATAGGTTTTCAAATTTTAATGCAATTTTTTCGCAAAAAATTCATTAAAAAATCGTTGATTTATCAAAATTTTGCACTTTGTACCGAGCAATTGAATAGATTACTACGTACTTGCGAATAAATTGATGGCCAATATAATAAGATAAACAGTTCCTCTCTGGCGAACAAAAAGTTGAATACAATATCCCATGGAGATAGCCGCCATCCCATAGGTAAAAAGAATGAAAAACCCCTGAGCTGAAGAAAAATGAAAATCCGTTCAGTACTCAGTGAAATATTTCATTAAAAAATCTACCGATATTTCCACTGGATATATCATTCCTATTTTCGTAAAGTGCGAAGCTCGTGAGTGATATTATCAAAAGTGAAAAGACGTAGATGATTAAATCGACGAAATAAATCGGCATCCAGTACATGAAGGGAGTAATTCCATGAGTATTGAATTGCAATTGCTTCGTTGAACTTCTTGATTCTATTATTCCCAACTCAGCAGTGGGAATTACGAGGAATAATGTGATTATAATTACTGCATTCTCCCAGTTTTTTACGCTCCTCTGATGAACAATCTTGTGTTGCCACTAGCAATAGAAAAAAAATCATCGAAATTGACGCAAAGCGATTTTTTTTTCATGTCTTACGTCGTGAGGATCAATCAATGGTTGACTTTTCAAATGAATTCTCAAATTGCTGTTACCCGTTGAATATCTCAATAAAGAATTGTAAAATAAATTCAAAGCGATGGGACCACTGTCGATTGCAACTGGAGAGTGCATTATTCTCACTTTGTTTTCCGGTAGAATATCAATCGACATGAAATATCGATCTCTCCACTGTAAAATCATAAAAAAATCAAAATGAATTTCAATTCAGATTTTAATCCAGAAATATTAATTCAGAATTACGTTAATCGAACGCAAATTTGGGTGAATCATCAACTCGGTGGCTGTGATGTTGTGTAATACATGAAAGTTTTCATCGCCATATGTTTTAGAGACAGATTTCAAGGACTCAAGGAATCTCACAGCATCGGGATCCAGTGAGGAATGGTATAGCATCAAAAAATTTCTTGACGTATATCTCGTGACGTTTAGGTCGATGTCTCTGAAAAAGGAAAGAGATACGAGGAAAATTTTGGAATAAGAGTCTTTTAAAGTTCTTACAATGAATGGAACTGCGAATGCCTCGACAGTTGGGGCACCATCATAACGAATGTCAACGTCATAACAGAAAAAATAATGGAAAAAAGATAGAGCTTCCACGACGATACAACGTGAAAAAATTTTTTATATAACATCGCTGCTATTTGCTGACGATATAATGTACCATTTGTATTCCTACTCCATGTTTTTCCTGTAAATTCCAAGACTAGCGTGATCTGAATTTAATCTAATATTATTATTAATCAGGAAATAAAAAAGAAATGATAAATTTTCTGGAAGTTGATACCCGATTGAATTAACGTCTTTCTTCTCTCCTGGACGATCAATTCATATTGATTCATCGGGAATGATACTCCCCTTTCTTTGAAATAACTCGACAGGCAAATCCTGAAATTAAACGCTTCATTAATTTCCGGGAGGAAAACAATTTTTTAATTATCACCTGATGAATTGTCCTTCAATGCTCGGAGGATTCAGTAGAAAAGACTCAATCCTGAGTTGTTTTTTATTAGATTCTAAGAAACTCATTAATTTAGGGAATCTCGAGGTTTTGGGAACATTAAATCTCACTGTCATTCCTACGGTTCCCCTGAATGTTATTTGATGTGGAGAATATTCTTGAATTGATCGCTGAAGAATCTCAATCGCACAGCCTGGTTTTGTCATTATTTTCAGGTCATATCCAATTCCTAACGAACCAGGAAAAAAAAATTCGAAAATATCGCATTAAATCCCAAGATATTCTGAAATTTATTTTTCAGAATCTGACAGGCCATCAAGAATGAGATTAAAGAAGAAAGACTCCATTCGTTGCGAATTCTATTCACCGTAACGTTTATTGAGAAACGATTTGGATCCGCAGCACTCGATTGTTCCACGTGCAATAATGGCGATTCGATCAGCGAGAGTGTCCGCAGCTTCCATCGAATTCGTCGCCATGATAACAGTCCGATGCCCCTTCGAAGCTGCTAAAACATCCCAAATTTGTTTCTGATGCTGAGGATCCAGCCCATACGCTGGTTCATCGAGGATCAAAATCTGAAAAAGAAATGGAATAATTGCCCCTTTATGGATTCTACAAAAAATTATCTGAAAACAACTTCTGATTGTCCTATCAACGCCATCGCAAGACACAATCGTCTCTTCCCACCAAACGTTAAATCCTTGATCAAGAGATTTTTTTCATTCTCCAATCCCAGTTGCTTCAGAAGAGTCATGGCTCGTTCCTTAGCTTCTCTGATACCCATCTCCTTCATCTAAAAAAATCCTAACGATAAAGTAAAGACATCCTAGCAGAATCCAGTGATAAAATGAAACGTGTCATAAATTGAATGATGATAATAAGGTATAATTATCGAATCAACGAAAGGAAATGGAATTAAATTAATCTCATTCGTTGAAATACTGCAGCTTTTCAATTTACAATAAAATTGTACACCCTTCCATAATTTGTTGATCTATTCTCAATAATTATTCATTTGTCTACTAGTCCGAATAGTGAATAATTATGTACTAAATAAATAATGATGATAATAAGGTGTAATGATCGAGGCAACGAAAGGAAATGGAATTAAACTAATCTCATTCGTTGAAATACTGCAGCTTTTCAATTTACAATAAAATTGTACACCCTTCCATAATTTGTTGATCTATTCTCAATAATTATTCATTTGTCTACTAGTCTGAATAGTGAATAATTATGTACCATTCCAGACAGGTGCACGTGTTCAAAAGTGGAGAGGTAATTTACGAGTATGTTCTCTTGTGGACAGTAACTAATTGACGTCTTCTTCTGGTACTCGGACCAATCTTCATCGCTGTAGTCACGACCCTCGATGTAAATCTTGCCTTTAGTTGCCTTGTACATGCCTAGATGTGAAATTAATGCAAGAGATTAATCATTACTTCATTATCATTGCGAATTGCGTTTCGTTTCAATTTCAAAAATGAATTCAATCAATTTTTTGGAGCGTAAGGGTAGTCGTGGGAGTTTCATTAAATTTACCTGCCATTATTTTTAATAAACTACTCTTTCCAGCTCCGTTATGTCCAAGAATCACACTGAACTCGTTCGGGTAAAAATCAATGGACATGTCTCTCAATACCTCCAGTGTCTGTGCAACTCCGTACCTCATTGTCACTTGGCGTACTCTCACTTTAGCCTGAAAATTAATAACTGAATAATAAGTGTACATCGAGTTAATTAATTTATGTGTAAAAACAGGTGTAGACTCTCATCGAGAAAGAATCGGTTGAATAATAACGTAAAATTCAAAATATGAATTTACAAGGGAGTATTTTTTTCAAGTGTTCATTTTATTATGAGTTATTAATTTATGGATTAATACTTGGACAAATTTAGGAGCTCGTTCCACAGCCGACCAGTTGGTACTTCCTCGGAATGTCACGAAAATGTCTGAAGGTCTCTTTGTGGTCTATAAATAATGGATTATATAAAAAAGATCGAACAGAACTTCCGCGATTCCCACATTGAACACAAAAAAATATAAACATCAATTGCATTCATATTAATTATTAATCATCATTAGGATAAAATAAAAAAGTTCTTACAATCTCTGCGGTAGTAATAATTTTCATGAATTAACGTTTATATTTTTTCTGTGAGATGATGATTTAACAAATAGAAAATTTTCTATTATCCTCATAAAGTTTTACTTTGCAGGGGTAATACCAGGACTTGGGCGTTCCACATTTTCCCGGGAAAACATTTTCCAAATAAACCCCAATCTTGTGCCACGCGACTATATGAAAGCTCCAGAAAAGCAGTACTAGAGCAATCGTCACTCTGTTTTTATCGTTCGTTAATTCAATTGCTCGATATTTATGATCAGAAGTCATTGATTCATCAGCAAAAGTTTCTGGAACATCATGATCTTGATAAATTGAAGCTCGATCAATCATGGGATTGTAATTAATTCAATCATTATGTACAGTTATTAAACATTCCGTTTTGCATATCACCGATCGGAATAGTAATGAGTAATAGTAATCTCATCATTAGAGTGAAAAAAAAAATCGCGAGGAGCGGGAATTATCCGTTAATTCTCAAGGTTGTGGGTATAGCCGGCAATTTTGCTGCGTAAAAAATTCAGAGATCGGATGATATCGAAAAAATATGATTGAAAGGTAAATGGATTGTTGATAGGACGTACAAAGAGTTGTGAATAAATAATTGATTATTTAAAAACTAAATTAGTTTAGATTAATTTCTTTAGATTTTTTTAAAAAGGGGTAATGAATTAAATGTTAACACATTAATTAATTAATTATTATTTAGTTACCGATTTCACTCCTGGATGTGAAACTGGCTAGACCGTAAATTAATCCGCTATGAGGAAGAAATAATGACGCTGTTTTTATCAGAAGCCCCGAGTCAATGATTGATTCATCCACGACGATCGTGGCGTGGGCCAGGAAAATCCAAAAAATAAAACAAGCCAATGCAGCTTTTATAGCTGGAAAAATGGAGTGGAAGATTATTTATGATAATTTTTATGAACAATTTTAACGATAACTGCATTTTCAACCAGTTTTCACTCAATATCTTGGAAACGAAAGGAAATACCGATTTTTTCATTAATACCTTTTTTGTAGGTCTCATCATTTTCTAGAAATAATGTCTCTATAAAAAATTCGGTATGTTCCTCCAATTCTTGGATATTCACTGAAAACTGGTCTAGTAAAAAACAGTTATCCTAGTTTTATCACTTCGTTATTGAAGTTTTGATTTACAGGAACTCACAGTGTGTGAAAAATGCGCCAATAGCTAGAATAATCGTAGTGGACATTATTATGTACATCATGAAGAATATACCCAGGACAATTGCTCCGTAGTTTGAATAAATCGGGGACAGAATGTAGGTGACGATCATGGTGGCTGGTATTGCTGTGATCATGAGGTAATGAAGCCACCCAACGTACATTGATCCTGGAGGAAACCTGAGGATCCTCATCAGGGCCTGATAAAATGGAGAAATCATCCGGAAATAATTCGTCACAACCTGAGGATTTTTATTACCGATCTCTTCTCATTCTTTAATGACTCCTCTATGATTTTCTCTTTTAGTTTTCTCTGACCAATTTTCAGGAAATATAAAATTAATTGCATTCACCTTGAAACCCGTCGTTTTATCATGAATTGACTTGTGCAGGGTTGTCATGGGAATCAAGAGGAATCCTATAATTGTCAAGTAATAAATGAGACTTATATTCGGTCGCACTGTGGACGGCAGCACTGGCAAGTGGATTCTGTGGTATGGAAATTGTCCAATTGTTACCTGAGAGTGAAATCCATATTAGGACAACAATTTAATTACAATTCCTTCATGCAGGAGTAATAACGTACATTGTCTTCAGCAAGACGTAAATCTTTCGAATTCCACATCTGAATAAATGAGGATTCAACTGCCATTTGCATCGCCATAAACCCGCCAGTCATGTAAATATCTGCAGAGACAAGCAGATTGAAAAATCATGATTAAATTATAGCAATTATTATTAAATGACAGTAATTTTTTGGAATGTTAACTTTTATATTTCACCTGCATCATCGTCAAACCCTGAAGACATTCTCGTTCGAATTTTGTAGTTCAATACTTCTGGAGGTGCGGACGAATGATTCTCCTCGAAATATTTAATAAAATTATGATAAAAGCTGTGAAATTGAAAAAGAAATTGTGTTTTCATGGGGATAATATACTTGAAATATTATCCAAATGACATGTCCCGAGGTTGTGCTTTTATTTTTGAAGTGGAATGCCTTCACTAGTTCTTTCTCGTCGGTGGCTGGTAAAACTAAAAATAAATATCCAGACATTACCATGAGCTCCTATTTTTTCTGGGTATTTAATTAATATTCCTGCACTTGGTCTTTGGATGATTGATGATGCTTTCTCCATGAGAGCAGTGAAGAAATTATTTCGAGGGGCGTATCTATAATTTGTTTCCTCCGGAATGTACGACAGAATTTCTCCTTCATTGTGAATATTTACATCCTGCAGGTGTAGAGATTGGAAATGAAAATCTAATGAGATTGTCACCAAAAAAACGATATCATTATGATATTAATGGATGAAGATTGAATGACACCTGGATGTTCAGTGCCAGTGGCTCGAAGATCAATCGGATTTGAATGGCGCACATCATAGGAATGATAATTTCAAGAGTTGAAAAAATTAAATTCCTTTTTCTCATGAGAATTGCTTTCCAGAGCAATGTGAAATATTCCAACCAACAACGAACGAGTCGGGGATCCCTCCAGGTCCACAAGGCGTCCATTTTCCAATCACTTGTTTAAAGAATTAATTTGTTAATCATGTTAATCAATCATTCTTCAGGGTTGAGACACGTTTAAATTGTTATTGACAGAAGTTTGCCGGTGTCAAACCACCAGTTGACAGTCGAGAATTCGAATCTCTGAATATTTTCCAGGATTATATCTACTGAATATTAAATATAATCTTCGGGGATCGAAGGGTAAAAGGTAAAAGGTAAAACGTGAGCTGAATAAATTTTTTTGCATCAACTCAGAATTATTTTATCTTCAGGAATCATTCAGAAGAGATCTACAGGATGAACCTCGTGGAGGCTGTCACGAGAGTTTCACGTCTGATTGTCGACATGACGTTTTTATCCTTCCAAGTGACTCTATCTTTATTGACAGCTGGTGTCAGATGTGTCATTCCACCTTCCAGGAAGAGTCTCCTAGGTGAAACAGTTCTGGTAATCCCCTTTTTTAAAATTCACAGAACACCCTCAAACGTTTGGATAAATTCCCCCTGGATAAATTTCTCCAGGTATCAATTGGCTGAGGTAATCAAAGATATCTGTTGACAGAGTTTGATGCAATCGCCTGGATAGATTTGAATTTCATAAATTCCTTTAGCCGGAGGCTAAAAGTTGATTTAAATAAATTTCCAATCGAGGAGAATAAATTTCTAATCCATTTGCTATAATTCAGGGATATTAATTCCCATTGAATGAATATGCATTTGGTCATTCACTGAATCAATCTCAAATTTTTCATTTCTTCATTTTTGTTGATGTGCAGGTTACCGGTGCTGGTCATGGAATTGGAAGAGAGCTGGCTATAAAACTTGCTGAAATGGGCTGTATAGTTGTCTGCTGGGATATTGATAAGGATCGTAATCTAAATACGAAGAATGCTATAATCGAAGCCGGAGGAGAAGTACCTCAATAAATTTTATAGGTGGAGATTGAAAAATAGAACTATCAGTTTGTACGATAAATAAATATTCTTCCAGGCCTACGATTTCGTCGTGGATGTATCGAATAGAATAGAAGTGCGAGAGGCTGCGAGATTAATGCGAAAATATCGAGTACCAAATGTGACAATTCTGATAAATAATGCAGCTGTACTCATGCAGAAATCATTCGCTGATCGTGATGTTGATGATGTCGAGAGGACATTTGGAGTTAACGTTTTCTCTCAGTTCTGGGTATTTAATAGAAATTAAATAATTATTTTATTATGAATGATTAATTCATTTGGATAACGATTTTATTATTTTTCTAGACCATTGAAACATTTCTACCAATTATGCTGCAGAATAAAAAAGGTCACATCGTAGCTATTTCCAGTCTCTGTGGAGTCTATGGTGTGTCTCAAAAAATCACTTATTGTGCATCGAAATTCGCGATTCGAGGTAGATCCAAAATAAAAATAACGATACACTAAAAGCCCTAATTCCGTAGCTAAACGGTTTTCCCCCGATATTTTGAAATTCAAAGGAGATACCGATTTTTTCCTAGACACCTTTTTTGTAGGTCTCATCCTTCCCTATAAAAAATATTCCCATAAAAAATTCGCTATCTCCCTTCAATTCTCTTATATCCACGAAAAATTGACTCTAAAAAATTTTCCTCCAAATTTTTTACATGTCAAAAAAATTGACGCAATTGGTTTGAGTACAGGATTAATGAAGGGACTTCGAGAAGAGTATAAGGCCCAACAATTTATTCACTTCACCACAATCTACCCCTTCTACGTAGCCACTGGTCTAGCCCAGGATCCAAAATACAGGTGAGAGTGAAAGCGATGGAGTAATATGATGTTATTAAAATACACGATTTATTTGGAGTGCCTCTACAAGACTGGCAGTTGCTCCAATTATTTACCTTCAACTTTTATTGCAAATTCTACTAAACAAGTGGCCCCTGTGTTGTGTCATATAATTCATCGTCACGAGAATGTTTCAGTATTATAAATTGATTCAAATATGGTCGTAATTAGACAGTTAGGATTTTATGAACCGTGGGTTATTGCTGAGGCGTTATCTAATACACAATAATTACAAGTTGCATTTCCTGATTTCGCAGGTTCTCATGGATTTTCGGTGCGATTTCACCGGAATATGCAGCTGGGGAAATAGTGAGGGCAGTACAGAGGAATTATAACGAGTATATCATCCCAAAATGGCTTTGTCCTCTGAATTCCATCCTAGGGTATTGAATCCAAATATTTTTAAAGTTCTCTCAAACTTCAATCACTGCAACCCTTTAACTATTTCACTTCCTACATTTCAGGAGTCTTCCACAGTCATCGGTGGATTTAATCATTAATTTTCTATCTCGCAAAAAATGTTGAGTGATTTAAGAAATGAGTTTCACCTGAATATGACGCAGGAAATATTATTCTTCCTCTTCATACAGGCAAATGAGGTTTTTATAATAATTTTCTGTGAAGAATAATTAGAAAAAAAAATCACGCTTCTTTCGATCGATCCCCTCTCAGATTATTTCTCGGAATATGCGATTGCGTGGCGATAGGAAAATTAATCTACACTGGAGTAATTAGACGTATTGTTACTACAAATCGTTCATTAAATTATTCAGCAAATTTCCATTTCCAATCATGAGTATCCATTGGTTATTACACTGTAATCAGAGTCTAATGTGAATTTTACACGTGTCATTCAATACAAATGTGAGAACTCATGCATAAACCGATATTTAATGTATAATGTTTAAAAATTGAAAAGCGTTACATAAATGCATTACAAAATTCGATAGACTACGGATTATTAATTTTTCATTATTGCTGGCAACTTTCATGTTCAACGGTATTTCACACAATTAAAATTAAAAAAAAATTATGTGAGTACATGGACTTTGACGTTTCGTTTTTAGATGAAAAGATTTTACGAAATTTACTCTTGTCCAATTCTGAGGATGTTGACGTGTCATTTAGGCAGTGGCACTCTCTGAAAATTCAATAAACCGGTGAGTCATTCGTGAATTATGAAAAATTAACAATGAGCCGTTGGCATATTTATGGACAGCTGAATGGTCACTACGATTACATGAGCACCTCATCAACTTTTTTTTCCCCAGGAAACAGTTATTGTGGTAATGAATGAATACATCCTGCAATTAATCGATTGCTGGTACTACCTCAATCCCGCCCGAGGAACAAAGACCGAAAAAATATGAGAATAATATTTGAATTATAATTTTATTGTATGAATTTTAATTTGTAATTAATCTAGATAATTGAGAGGAGTTGCGACCTTTCTGGCGAAATTCAAAAAATTTTCATTTTCTGAAATTTGAAATAAAAAATAAAAGATTTGCGATTCATCGGCCAATGATAAACCTTTTCTTAAAAAATAAATATTAAATATAAAAATGATATAAAAAAGATATCAGCAGTAGTTCCTTTAGGGATCGTTAGTAAAATTTTTTTGAGCCCTGAATTATTTCATCCTCACATTTGTGGGCCTGATTGGTAATTAATTTGAGGGATTCCCCATTGAGCGTTCACCTTGAATGGGCCAGAGACTTTCGTATGAACTCTTTATTACCAGTTTGTTCTTGAAAAATGGAAGCTATGAGTTGACCTGAACTCGAGATCAACGTACGTTCTTCTTAATATTATCTCGATAACGTTTTATTATTTTTTTTTATTAACTCATCCAATGGCAACCAAGTATAGAGATTACGTAAGATTGAAAGGAATTTTTGTCTCTCCAGAATGAATTAGTCAGGGGAGAATCTCAAAGATTTATGAATGAATCTCTCGACGGATAAATTGAGTTTCAAGAAATCGCCGATATATTCTCATTTGAAACCACCAGCTGATCGTTTGCAATCCCTCAAGAAAAAATACGAGTCATGAAAAATGAAAGTTGGGCCATCCCCTATTTTCCTGGCAACTCATGATCAAGAATACAACTCATAAATCAAATTTACGATCGCAGGACTTGTGGTTTAAATAATCAAAAATGTTGCAATAGATTTTCACAAGCCCAATAAAAATTTATGCAATACCATTGTGAAAAATAAAATTCGAAATTCATTTTACAATTAACTCAACTCATAATGGAGTATCACCACAATTAATTCCTATTTATTCGTTTCACGACAGATTATTTCCATCACGAGTGGATAATATCAAATAATAATAAATAATATAGTTGAATTTGATGGGAGAACTTTCTCATTTCATATTGAGTCATATTGATATAATTACACAATAATATTTTTTCTGCGATCAATTGTCCTATGATAAGTGATCAAATGATCAATTCGGTGTAATTAATTCTGGGAATCAATTTTCTCGAGATAAATTCATAATAATGTTTTCAGAAAAAAAACTATTGATTTAGAAGTTCTCTCGATCATGCCCCAACAGTTCCAGCAGAATCACAACCGCCAGTGAATACCTCGACCTTGACTGGAGTAACTTCTCTGGGAGGAACTGAAAACAGAGGAACTGGTGGGTGAGCCACTGGACCAATACTGTCATACAGTCAAGTTCAGGTGGTCTTGTCGGTAGGTTCCAGCGAAAACGAGTGGGATTACCATCATGCCTTGCTTGACCACCGATTCGTAGGATAAACTCACTTGGAGACTCCACACCGGTGCTGCCTGAATCACCTGCTGGGATGAACACCTGTGACTAGTGGATAATTTCATGTGTCCCTTTTATTTTTTGTGTCCTGTGCGGAATTGAGTCTGGAATAAATCCTGGACACCTCAACACTTCGGTGGTGCTATCGTGATACCTCTGGTGGATTTCTACTGACTTTTGGGATTTACATCCACTGACAAAGACTTGGACTT
Organism: Fopius arisanus; assembly: GCF_000806365.1. Taxonomy (NCBI): domain Eukaryota; kingdom Metazoa; phylum Arthropoda; class Insecta; order Hymenoptera; family Braconidae; genus Fopius; species Fopius arisanus. Next base: position 598,240 of record NW_011887783.1, read on the forward strand.
GGGATCTCAAGTAAATGAATTTTTTCAAAATTATATAATATCAGAAATATATAATAGGACGTCTAGTCTTGAGTTTTTCAATAAAAATTTCAATAAAAAATTCAATCGGTCATAAAATTTAGTATTCATCCTAGATTTCAGTATTCTTCACTATCTTGAATTTATCGAGTGAGTTTCACTGGTATAATTCTATTTATTGAATCAGTAGAAAATTCACAGACTCGGGAATTCGCGATAATATTTGCATGCCTGTGGTAGGCGATGCTGGTGAAATTGAAAACAAATAGAGAATCCGTGTCCACCTGTTTAAATTGGCCGGGAACAAATCGTTTTTTTTTTCTCTTGTGTTTGCATATTGAATTAGAAAGAACTTACGAGAAGCGCATGAACTGCGTAATTGATACCTGAATCATCTCCACTTGAATTATAATTTCATCGTAGTGGCGTGACACGTCATAATTATTATGATAATTTAATTATTCCGTGATAGACAATCCCTCATATTTTCATATTTTTTTATTTTTATATTTTTATATTTTCATATTTTCATATATTCATATTTTTATATTTTCATATTTTAATATTTTCATATTTTAATATTTTCATATTTTAATATTTTCATATTTTCATATTTTCAATAAATACGGAATTCACGAAATGTGGAATTTCCAATTTTTAGTGATGCCTTTAAACATTCGAATTAAAAATATATACATGGGTAGAAATGTAGTTGAATCAAAAGAGAATAATTTTTTTTTCCTAAAATCGACGGATGTCAGGGTTCAGACTAAGTGATTCGCATTATTCAGTAAATACGCACAAAGTTTTTGCTAAATTTGCATAAAAACTCGTGGTGTGAACATTGTGGAGAGAATAATTGTCTTAGAAAAAATGTCAGTACTGAAGTGTGCAATGATTCTTTTCCTCGAGATTAGATGATTGATAGAAATCGGAAAGACATCCATGACAGGAGTGGATAATTTATCTGTACTACCCAGCGATTATGAAATCATTATGATAATCACTGATTTATCATTGAAAATCTTGCTGGACCGATTGCCAGAAATTCATTCGACAACTGAAAAATCATTTCATCATATTCAAACGTCGATTCAAATCTGTCCTTCAAATTATCCTTGAAATGCATTTCAAAATATCAATACTTATATCGATGAACAATAAACAATCCCTTCATTTTATTTTCACAAATATAGAATATTTGTTAATTTATCGGAATGCCAATCTCCCGTTATTGGCCCTGAATTTTAATTCCAAGGAAATCACCCAAAAATCATAAGTCATTCCGGAAATGATTTCAAGCGTAAAAAAAACATGACGGAAGTGTATATAATTAACATTTATTTCAGTCCACAAATTTTTCCATTTCTTCCACTGGAAATAATGTAATAGATCCTTAAAACGAGTGGAGATCTTCCTGTTTGAAGAGAGATCTTCCTTTCTCTTGTTTCACCAAACTCCAACTACACGTTGAAACCCATAATTTAATATTTCCATTCCCCCCTGATAATTTAAAAACCCTAATTTTATTCAACGATTCACAATAAAATGTTCCAATTTATGGGGTAATACACAAGATATTTAATAAAACCGTGTAAATTGAATTTAACTGCAATTTGTTGCAGACATCCACCGTAATTTATTTATAGATTACCGAATACTCGGTTTATGTCGATTGGTAGCACCCCAGCCGGATTAAAAATAAAAAAAAAATAACTTGAGTTGAATTCTGCACAGTATTATTAGAGCATGAAATACCACCAGCTCTAAAAACTCGTATCAGTTAATCCATCTATTAGACAATGTTCCCTAAATAATCCCAACATCATACTTTCATTCAATTGTGCAACATTATTTTACCAGTCATTGGATTTTCCGCGTTTGCATAATACTGTGATTGGAGAAATGGTTTCATACGTTTAATACAAAAATTCTTCAGAACAAGAGTTCAAATTTCATTATAGGAAGCCCATCAATCCCCGGTATATGGGAAAATTACAGATCTCGTCTACTCTAGTCTATGTATTTGCATTTTTATCTGAGACTTCCTGAGTCTGATAGCTATGATCTAATGTAATTATCTGATTTTTTTTAATGCCTCAAACTTGTTTAACGGAATTCATTTCCTCGTGGTGAGATATGAATTCAGGGTAAATATTGATATTGCTATCAATTTTTAATAAAATTAAATTAATTAATAAATTAAATGAAATTAATTAAATTAATTAATAAAATACGAAAATATAATCAGCCCCAATTAATCGACATAATGATTTCGACATAAAAGTTTTGAATTCATCTGCTATAAATTAATTGATAAAAATGTATTAAAAAAAAAATACATATAATATAATTCAGGAAAATTGTCCCCTCCAAATTTTAATCAATAATAATTTAATAATTTATCTCTCACGATCGTGAGTTGATGAGGAAAAAATGCGCGGCGATATTTATGACGTCGTCGGTCGCTGTCATGTATAATTGCGACTCACGTGACGTAATGAGATAAAAATCAATAATTAGAATATGAGGGGATCGATAATTGATGGGGGAATCGTTATAAATTGAAATAGACGAATGAACGAGTGCGAATCGAAGGCGTGAACTACATTTTCACATACCGGTTTTCCAACGAGAAACTGATAAGAGATTTTCCACAAATGACAAATCAATCTTTCTAGATAATTTTTTATTGATGACGCGTCTGCATCAGCACCATTAGTTAAACCATTAACTGTACCACTAAAACCCATTATTTATCGATAAATTTAATTGCCATTGCACTATTTAATGACTCAGTAATTACAACTCCAAATGTTTCTGAATTCCTCAAGTATTTCCGCATAATTAATGGCACAATCCATTAAATGTTAATGCATTGTTCCATCAGGAATTGAGATATAAATTATAGTGAATTAATTAGTATACTTAAATATATGTAATGAGAATTACATATATTTAATTCCGTTAATTGAAAATCATTTAATTGCAACCTGTCGTTTCAATTCTTCTAAAATCGAAAAAAAAAATCACAATTTACGAATTTTCTCATTTACATGAAATTATTTAGAGAAATAGTTTATATTTCCTGATGGAATAAATCATGAGTCTCGAAAAATTAAAAGTGCAAAATGAGTTATGGGATGGGAAATTGACGGCTGCAATGAAAATATGAGAACTGCCTCAATTGAACCGATGGTTATCATCGGATTCATAGACTAGGCCTCTTTGCTCGCTCATTTGTAATGATAAATTACTCCATTCAATTATTCATAAGTATGAATGAATGCTAATGACGCAGATAGAAGGTCAGCTAATCGTTTCACTTTCGTATTTCTAATGGAGAAAATTCAATTCCATCCTGAATTCTCTCGTTTTCCGTTGTAAAATTATAAACAACCTGTCAATTTTCACGCTACCAGTTTTTCAATTGAATGCATAATTGTCAAAAAGAATAAATGAGCATTGTCCATGATTATTTCAATCGCAAATTTATTATTCCTGCTACTGCAGGATTCTGAACTTTGCACATCCAAGAGCTTCCGTAATTTTCCCCTCCATTGTACAGATATGCAAATACTTCATTAAAAAATTTTGAATTACGCAGTTCTGGCACAATCAGAATTTAATGATGAAGAGAAAAAAGTGGATTTCCTACTGAAAACACTGATCAAGTCGTTAATTACAATTTTAATGTCATCACATGTGCATGGTATCATCTTTCACCTTATAAGATATATTTTATTGTTCAATAAATTGTTTATTATGTGTCGTTGACAAATGATTGTTTTCCAGTTATGGTACCATTACGTGATGATGTTCTCGTCAACGCGAGACCCAGAGGACCTTCTTCGACGGTTTGGATTTATTTACTTGCTGAGTTTCTCCTGGCCGCAGTCTTTTCAGCTTCATTATCACTCCTAGGAATTATCAAGACTATTCTGCCTAAACCTCCAAGGGATATCACCGGAGATATTGTTTTGGTAAAAGGATTATCATTATTTTAACGTCTGATTGATATAAATAATCATGTTGCAAGTTGACAAAAATAAAAATAAAATGACAATGAGCGTAATTGAGAAGTAATTGATATTCCTTTCAGATAACAGGTGTAACGTCGTCTCTCGGTAAATGTCTTGCTGAAGCGTTTGCTAAAGTTGGTTGTACGATAGTATGTGTAGACAGTGACCTCGAGTCTGTGAGAAAAACAGCGAGTGAACTTGAATGCCAGTACCCAGTGATCGAGGGTGTTGGGCCAGGCCACAGGAAACAGGATGCCACTGATGATCGGTGTAAAAGGGTATGGGCATACGAGTGCGATCTGAAAAATAGAAATGCGATAAGACAATTTGCTGGTCGAGTTAAGAATGAAATAGGCAGAGTCGATGCACTCGTAACGTGCGTTGGTAATAGTGGACAGGACATATTTGATACTGTCAGCACAACCTTGATGAGTCATTACTGGGTGAGCGAACTCCATTGTAAACTTTATGATCACCCCGAGACGAGTAAAATGGCGTGTTGTCTTGAGAAAATTCGACCATTCCTCGGTTAATTTTTATTCCTTTTCTGCAGACTCTGATGGCCTTCATCCCTTTTATGCTGCATCAGCGGAGAGCTCATGTTGTTGGTGTTACACCGACTACTTCTACTCAGGATGCTTACAGGGGCACTCGTGCTGCTATTGCAGGTAACTTTATAACTGTGTAATTAAATAAATGATGAGTTTATGACATGCTCTGAATTTTATGGCAAGTATGGAGCGACTGCTTGCTGTACTCCAAAAGAATTTTTTATGAAATCATTCATTCTGGCAGTTATTCCTTGACATGCCAATCCTTTTTTTTTTAATCGAAAGGAAAAATAGTGGAATGAATTTAAATTGATGGAAGATGTGTATGTTATAAATATAAACAATAATAAAAATGAATGAAAATAATTATATGTATGGAGGTAATTATTTTATTTCATATTTATTATTTTTGTTTATATATATACCTTGACATGATAATAATGTATATAATCATGTCAAGGCGAAATCGATCGGTGACGGATTTCGTTTTATGACTTTTTCATTAGAGAATTGATAAGAAGAAAATTTTTTAAAATTCTATTTGACTTTTTTTTGGTGGCGATTGTATTTCAGAGATTTGATATTCCAATAAGATTTAATTATCTTGACTTTGAAGAGGATACTTGTCCGTGACATGCATGCCTCCTCGTAAATCAGAGTGAGTGACAATTCCTGTAATTTTTTTTTTGCTCCAGGACTGATGGAGAGTCTAGGTCAGGAGTTTAGCAGTCGAGGTGGTCAGATTAATCTCATCACAGTCGCACCGAAGGCAGATCCAAGGTGATTATTAATTTTCTTTAGACAGCTCTTTATTTCCTGGAATTACCTCGTCATTTTTGGATTTACTCTCGACAGATTGTTCTCTCAAAGTGAAGAACAAGTTGCCGAAGATGTGGTGCAGGCAGTGCGGAGGGATCAATGTTGTTTATCCGGAAGTTGGTGGTCCACAGTTTTGTACCGAATCAGGTATGTCAACGCTTCGATGAACAGATTAAAAAGAAAACTCGCATTTTTTTTTATTGAAATATCTTTTTGCTGCAGTTGCACAATTCACAGGGCCATCACGCATATCACGCGATGGCTGTACACGCAAGGATGTGACGATCCCTTTTAAAGTCATTTTCTATTGTTATTCCATCGAATTGTAAATCTCATACTCATTGTCATATTGAAAAAATTTATATCATAGAAGATTTATATCATTGGTTTTGTACAAATAAAACGACAAAGGAAGACCGTAAAAACCTGTGAACTTTTGATGCTTCTTTAATTTTTCAATGCACCAATCCATTTTTACGCACAATTATCACTTGGATTATCACCATTTTGGGAGTGACAGGGTGTGCTGATTCCTTTCCTAAAGAATCCTATTTCAGCCTTTCCCAATCTCCAATTAATCGATTGTTTGAAGCAGAAAAATTACCGAAAAAAAGATTTTTCTCGGAAAATGATACAGGCTTTTCCGCAATTTTCTGCAATTTCGAAGATAACGCCATATAATTCTATATAATACCATTTTTTTCTAAAAACAAGGTTGTATAGATTTTCCTGCGTCACTAGTGGATACCAAAATTGAATTGTCAATTCAGGAAGGTCAAATGGAAAGTTCAAGGCGGAAAGATTCAAAGAATAAAAATGCCCTCGGATAATTAAAATACTCAAATTTGCTAAATTTTTTATATTGTACTTCATTACAACAATAATTTATCACTCGAATGATCACAATTTTTGTTACATTAGTAAAGGCGTTGGAGAATGCACTAATTGTTAGGAGGATTTTTTAATACACTGGGAGATCATTGTGTATAATATCTCAGGGGTCAAGAAACAGGACGTCATAATGACCGCTATCTGAGCGTCCGGTGAACAAAAGCCTTGCCGTTTCTCTGGTGATGCTGACACGATTATAAAAAATCCGCTTTATGTCATATTCACTGACTCTCCGATAAATCGCGAGATTTAATCCATAGAGTTTAGTTGCAACAGTGCATTCTAGTTCGCTGGCATAGACACCCTCATTTTTCATGAAATCTAGGTACTCCTGGGGATCTGATATGTTCCATTCAGCAGTGACGAATGGTGCATGCTCTCGCCAATGATCCACTATATGATGTACAACCTGAGGAAAAATCCACTGGATATTTTTCTGTTAAAAAATTTAATTCCCCAAGAAAAAAAGATAAATCTCGATATCCCTTTTTAAATTATAATTACTTGCTATAAATACTTGACATAAATTTTCATCGAAATGCACATTTATTTAATTTTTTACTAGGGAATTCACTGCGATTTAAAAAATACATATTCTCCAGACTAACCAGTGCTCGTAGGGAGTGATGCTCCTCTTCAGTTCCCCAGAGGATGAAACTGACAGCTCGAAACATGCAGTTCCCATCGCCATATATTTTATGCACGGTAAACGTGCCTTCCGGAGACCTTAGACGAGCCGTACCTGATAAGATCACTCAGAAAAAAAATTTCCATTCTCCCCAATCCACCAAGTCCCACGATAAATCCCCCACACTGCACAAAGATTAATAATATTCCAAATGCTAACCTGTCTTTACCTCTCAAATATCACACCACGGATGATCCCCAGAATATCAATCTCAACGACGACAATATCAGCCCATCAAGATAATCCAACAGTCTTCCGTTTATTCCCTCCAGCACCTGAATCTCTGCAGGAAGTAATTAAACATATCATTCACCTGTCATTGCAGCAACAATTCTCTCGACAACCAACAAAAAGAAAAAAGAGTTATAATTTACCATCTCCTGGTGATATCGCGTTGGAATTAGTGCACCAGGTGAGAAATAATGAATTTATCAATATCACGTATTGGTTGAGTGAAAAATGAACTCGTGAATCAGCTGTGATCTGCCATTACGCGAGCTGTCATCCAGAGACGAGTGACGTGTTTGATCGATCATCGATGAAAATCAAATAACGTGACCTCATCTATTTTTAAACTATCATTGGTAGACCTGTTGAGGTATTGGCCAGACTGTTACAAATATTCGAACAGTTTTCATCATTTCCAACTGAAGAGTGCGCTATGGGAATGAGAATGAGTAAAAAAAGAGGATAACTTGTTGGGCCATCTGACAAAGTGGTGGAAGTGAGATAGATGTTGCAGGTGGGATTGCGGGGGTAGATGTGGATGGAACTGGTTTAGCTGTAGTCCAGGCAACGATAGCCAACCGAAGCGGATATGTCACTCAGTCATCCACGAGAATACAGTCAGGGAACAAGTGCTTTGAAAATGGCGTCGTGTGAGTTTATTATCGTGTCAGACTAGGAGTACATCAAATGGAAATAATTCACAGCGTGTGCCATCAGCGGACACTATTTACTACCAAAGTGGACGACTCAATAGTTTAAGAATTTTTTTTTTTTTATATTTTCATCATCACAATTGTCCCAATGACATGGGATTTTGCAGCAGAAGGCACTTTCTACTGACAATATGTACACTGCAACTTGTGAGTGGTTTTACTGGATTCAGAGAGAGACAGACGAGGGAAATGCAGGTGCAATGATCTAGGACTGGTTCTTCAAGCTATTTGAATTTGTCGGATCTCTTGTTGAGTCATGGGGATAATATGTCGTCTATGTATCATGAATTTTCACGGTTGAGGGTATTAGTCATTGCACCTTTTTTTTTTACCGCCGTCGGGTATTTAAAAGTGATGAACGAGTGATAACGCTTATCGAGGATGATAAATCTCAAGTTGGGATTATCGTATCTGAGATTTGAATCGTCTCGATCTAGCATGCGCGATTGTCCTCGTGTTATTGTTGGGAAATTATTCCGGCGATATTGAGTATGTGATTGCGGCCAATTGAATTCGGTGCACTTGATTTATTTTCTCAGGTTTTATGATGAATCAATTACGTAATATATTTTGTCACGTTTGAATTTGTTGGGTGGATTATATTGGGTTGATTGATGACATAATAATGGCCCATGGGAGTCATAATTGACTGAGTATTTAAACTGTCAAGCAATTGAAACGAATTGAGAGCGCTCGTTAAACGTAATGCTGTGTAAACTCAAATAGACATGATTCGTATGTAGTAAATTTCTTTGTTATTGTGAAAGACATTGCCTGCATTTCAATCGTTATTGAGTATTAATTGCGGAGGTGGACAGTTGATAATTTTTATTCTTTTGGATTTCAGCTTACAACCGTCGAGCGCCAGGTGTTCGATTTCCTGGGGTTTATGTGGGCCCCGATACTGGTCAATTTCTTCAATATTATTTTTGTTATCCTCGGCTTCTTCGGAACATTTCAGTATAGACCTAAATATTTAATAACGGTGAGCATCCGCATCCGAGCTTTCACTCGCCAATTTTCTAATGAAAAATTATTCAACCTTATTTCTTTGTTTAGTATTGTATATGGGACACCCTGTGGCTTGGATGGAACATATTTTGTATATGTTTTTACCTAGATGTTGGTATATTAGACAAGGTACGTATCCTGTTGACGAAAATATCTTTTTTTTATTTTTTTTTATTTTAAATGATCGTCAGCAATAGCTGTTGCAAAATCTTTTCATACCTTTGGGCTGATAATTACAGATAATGAATTTTGACTTCAACATCAATTTTTGAATGCGATATATCGACAATAACTCGTCAAGTTTAATATCAATATATCTTCCAATCTTTCAATAATTTAAATTCTGCAAATATTGAATTCTGTAATGAATGTTGAGATGTGAAGAGCAGTGAGTAGCTGTGAATAGTAAAGCCTGACGTATTTAATTGGATTCAATGGCCATTTTCATTGAGCGTTTTATTTTTATAATGATGATTCTAATGATTTTTTTTCCCCGCGCAGAAGAGTGATATTCTGAATGTTGGAACGGGGAGTTTTTCGTGGTGGCTGGTTAATGGACCAGGCTGCAAAGCAGACTACAACTATACAGAGCCCGAGTTATTTCGGCCAGTGCGACCGACTAATGTTACAGGCTGCGTATTAAGTTACGAAGTTATTGAAGTCTTACATGCATCAACACAATGTCTCCTAGCGGTGAGTATAAGTTCGTCATTTATTTAAAAAATGAAAAATCGAAAAATCTAATGGAAATGAATTTCAGTGCATGGCGATCATCGGGGGAATTTGCCTGAGTCGTGCCTATCTCGAGGAGGATGACAGCTGTAAGTATTGGAATTGTAAATCCATTCTATTCCCAGACTAATTAACTCCTAAGGGAAAATTCTTGTGTATTAATACTGAAAAGGGGGTGGAAGGTAGTCTCCAAAGGCTTTGGGTTCTTGCACATTTTAATTCTTATCAACAAGTTGTTGAACGATTCTCACTGCTTACAACCACATTTTATAATTCAAAGAATACATTCACATCTTAAACCACCGACACGGAAATAAATTACTTGGGGACTTTCCTGCATTGAAAGATATATTTTCAATGGAGGAAGAGTTGACCACTAAATTGACTATTTCTGCATAACTAGGCAAATTGGATAGATTATGCATTTATGGGAAAAGTATTTGATATTGTCGTGGTATGTTAATGAGACATTCATGGCAATTTTTATTTCGTGATTTTAATGTTTCGACATTTTCCACTCTCGCAAGTGAGTTCTTGCTAGATAAAACGAGCAATCAAACATTCTGATATAATATTCAACGACCAGTGAAAAATAGACTAGTCACGTTTTACATTTTCATATATTTTTCATCGAAATCGTTAAAATTTGTCCTCGTAAATTTTCGATTATTTTCCCACGAATTGCTATCTCTGTACTCTTGTAAAACGGGTTGTAAACTTCCAGTCGATTTCATTGGTGGATTTGATCCCCCATTCTGGTAAGTTACCCCTTATCCAGATAAAACATATTGTTATCGCTGTGGTATCACTGGTTGTCGCATGGAGAATGATAAGCACACTAGACTAGAACAAATAATTATTGGGCTGAAGTGTCAATCTGTCAGTAGTTGAATATCTTTCCCCTCTCTTTTATCTAGCCTAAATTCCCCGATAATACCAGACAAAGCAAGACCTTTAACAATCAGGGATGAGAGAGAATAAAAAACCCAGTAAAAAAAAAGAAGAAAATTACTGATAATCTAATGCACATTGGTATCGATTGAATGAAATTTTACAGTTGACTTTGTTGGAGGGGGTGACTTCGGTCTTGCTGGCCATACACCGTTGCATCCAATGTACGTTAGCTACTCGGCCCTACCACCAGCCTCATTACCACAATCTAATCAAAACTACCAAAGCTATACGCGTGGCACAACCGGCTCAAACAATTCCTCACTGTACTATCGTGACGGTACATTATCCAAAAATGAAGACAAATCCCCCTTCAATCATCATCAACAACGCGTTAAATCACTGATGGCATCTCACGATACAACTAGAAGTAACAAGAGCAGTGCATCAACACGAATTATCGAGAATATCGATTACTATAACGACTATTCAAATCCGGTTGATCATTTGCACAGACCAGTATCACCACCTGGTGATTATGACTCGTTGAACAGCTCCATCAAGTCAAAATTTGAGAAAAATCGGCCGCGTTGTTACAGTCCCGTTGTGTCACCGGTTTTGAGGAGAGCACGTCCCTCACAACCACCTAAACAAAATAGAAATTCATTCAAACCCCGAGTTTTTACTGATCATATTCGTGAACAGCCTCTCAGAACTTTTTATTCCGATCCACGTCTAGCTGTCGATCAACAGAACTCTAATGAAACGCACAGAGATAGTAGACCTATATCTTTGTATGCTAGTAAAATTAATGAATAAATAAATTGTATCAAACGCCAATGAAACGTTAGTGTTAGATTTTCAAAGTATCTTTGACTTGCCAAACGGAATAATATTTTTTTAGAACAACTACTGGAATAGAGGATTCTTTTATGTAAACGTACACTCAGATATATTCATAATATCATTCCCTCTTATTTATTTCTTTTTTATTATTCATTTGCTCGATCTTCACAACGAGGATGTCATCCGAATTAAACCCCAGTGCGCGATAAGTATTGTCAATGATTTTTGGTGGTTCGTGTTATTTTCGATTTCTTGTGGAAATTTTAATAATCCGGTTTGTTTTAGTCATGACAGTTGATTTTTTTTTCTTGAATTCATAAAATCATCTTTTTCCTTTTAATACAAATTAAAAAAAAAAGATTAAACGATCTACAATTTTCTGTTGAATTCTTTCATACGTTCAATTCAAGGAAAAGAAAATAGTCTGTATTAATCCAGTGAATCTATTTTATAACTTCAAGATTTCAATTTATTCTCCTCGTTATTTTGATTTATGGTAGAATGCTTGTTTTTTATGTGTGTGGTGTTTATTAAAAAAAAGTAAAACTACTGTTTTTTTTAAACAATAGACTTATTGTATGTACTGTGATATGTAATGAACGGTGCTGAATGGTGTTTAATATTTAATTTTTATAATCAATTGTTGAAGTTTGCACGTTTCGAACGGAGGAATTCCGATAAAAATTATAATTTTATATTTTTGAGTTTTCAAGCATGGATTTTATTGGAGTGGTATCCGGATGTTTGCTGCCTTTTTTTTCGCACTGATTATTAATTATGTTTTAATTATACTCCTCTGTTTAAACTGTAAAACTCGAACAGAGTCTTTCAGTGGAATTCCACTCTAAAAAAAAAACTATTTAATAAGTTTTTATTATTTACATCACAAATTTCAGTCACACAATGTGAAACTCATATTTTTCAGATGACATTTATATTTAAGACTTTTCCCTTTGCATTTACGTAGATTCTATCGATTTATCACTAGATTAAAAAAAGTCTACATAATATAAAGATTATTGTCCGATACTTTCATTTTTTTTTGTGTAATAACTACACGAAATTTTTTATTCATTCCAATTTGCAATAATAAATACTGCAATTGCGAAACACTACTGCTTGGCTTTGTTTTTATTATTTTCCTTAACCTCTCACTCATTTACTACAATTCCTATTTTTCCTCTAATACGGTGTATCATCTGGGGTTCTAATAAAATCATTGATCATTCGTGAATGATAGATCATTCACAGTAAAAAATCAATACGTTGTTGACTAAAGATTAAATAAATTTAACGCATGAGATTATGAAAGAGGATGAATTAATAGGATAGGGACTTGACAGCCTGAATTTTTTGTAGCCCCACCGATTAAAAAGCGGAAAAAGCTGCAGAGACCGTTGTACAGCATCGAGTATTCGCAACCAGAGCCACCAATTCAGGACGAGAGTGTATCACCAAAACCAATGACACCCCGTCGTGTCAAGAGAAGATCAGTGATATCACGCGATGGTACGAGAAGATCAAACCGAAGGAGTTCAGTGCGACAGTCACGTCGAAAGAATCCTGTCAATCGGATAATGGACCAGCAGGAGAGTCTGTACGCCAATACAACACCAACTGGCTTGACCAATCAGAACATGAGCTCGTTGTCCCAAGGTACTCTCAATTATGACAGAATAGCAGGCCCTTGGGACAGGGAGAGGACAACCCATTGGCAGCCCGAGGCTGTCAACATGGCAGTATCATCTCCTGCACTCTGGACACCTGATCCAAATTACTCCAACACCACTATCACCAATCAGACCAGTCCGACCTGGGAGAATGCCAGCTCCACCAGAAATCTCAGTGACAACTGGCAAAACTCTCCAATGGGTCACATGCAGTGGCAGGGACAGAGCAATCCCACGTTCCAACAGACAAGCACTCAGAGTCTTAATGTTGAGGATATGGATGATTTGTACAGCAACAGGCCTGCAAGTGCTAGATCTAGTTACAGTAATTATCATGGAGTTAGAGCTACGCCTCAAGTGCCCAATAAAAATGATATTGTTAGACAGAGTCAGAGACAGTTTGTACTCAGTGGACCACCTGCTTATCAGGACACTGTTATCTAAAAAGTTCAGGAAATCATTTTCTCCATGTGAGGATACTCTTTCGCGATTCAATTCTGCTCTGTTCGTTATTTCAGTGATACAAAAAGGAATGCAGAATAAAAAATTGTTGAACAATATTTTTCTGATGCAAAAAATTCGGAGAAATTGAATTTTCAATTCCATTTTACGATTGAACATTTGGTAAATGTCTGGTTTACGTCAATCAAATCATTCTGAATGGTGCATATTTAATTGGATGGGTTATCCTCATTTCATTATGGATATGGCCACCATTTTTCGAGGGAAATAATTAAAGTGGGAGCTATGGGTGTTGATAGATTGTTCTCTGGGTTTTCCAGAGTCGTGACGAAAACGTAGCGGGGGGTGATGGGGATTTAAGGAATTTCAGGGCCGATAGAGTTTACCTCTGAACTGTTTTTCCATTTATTCCTCTCCTTGTTGTTTCGTCCTCTCTTCTCCTCTTTTTCTATTTCTGGATACCGAGGTAATAAGAATAAATTTTTCTCGGAGAAATTAATATTTTAATGATCATCGTTTTTGGTGAACGCAAACCATACATTTACCGAACATTCAATATTTCGTATTTAATTCATGCATTTGATGAACGAGTTCGAAATTTTCGAAAAAAAAAATGAAAATTCGGAGGAATGATTCCGAATTTGTGGAATTTTCTGAATGCTTGAGTTTTGTGACTTAATGAATTTTAATTAATGAATATTTCTTTGACTGATATTTTGAGCTTTATTTAATGTCAAAATAGATTTGACGGGATTAAGTTTTCATTGTATTTCAATAGTTACGTTGACTGCGGTAAACAATGATCGGAATTAGTCAAATTAGAATGTAAATAATGATTTGTTTGAGTTAACATTGAGTAACAAGTGAACATGGTACAAACGTAGACAATCTCTCTACACGTGCTTGTGTTCTTAAACAATAATAACAGCTGTGGAGGTAAAAATAATTTTGTGATGAGACGTAAATTTTTGAGTAATACCTAGATCTGTTACATTAGAAACATTTGAAGAGAACCAAAGTATTTGATAAGAACTCTTAAGGCCCGGATGGACTGTGGAAAAGATAATTTACTCCAAAATTGGGACTTCTAATTACTCCGTCAATTAATCGTTTTTTCCGATAATTGTTAGCTAGCGGCGTAGTTGTTGACAACCGCTAGAACGCTAGCTAACAATTATTTAAAAAAAACGATTAATTGTCAAAGTAATTAGGAATCCGAATTTCGGAGTAAATTATCTTTTCTAGATAATCCACCTTAAACATTAAGCCTTAAACATTTTTACTTTAAAAAATTCATGTGTTGTATGTACATGGTACAATTTTGTTAACGCATTACTTCGTGCATAAATCAACGTAGAATTCCTAGAATAATTGTACTTATTACTATAAATACGTATAGTAAGTTTCAACGGATCTCGACATTCAAGTGATTTGGAATGCAATTATTTCAAAGCGTTGTTGGCAGCTCAATAGAACTAGCGGTAATAATAATTTAATTTTCACATTTTATTAAGTGATCAGTTTATTATTTAGTACTTCTCCTTCCGTGAAAATATTTTCCAAATCTCTGTACTATAAACCCTTTCTGAACACATTTTTTGAGACAATAAAGATGATGATATCCAAACACTGCATCAGTCACTGGGACACAAAAATATTTGATTATTGAATTTAAATCACGTGTGAATGACTGACGAAAAATCATCGCGCATGTCAGAAATACGTCGGTATTACTAGCCGTTATATGCCTTTGGACTCGGCACATTAATGTCAGTAGCATCTAGTCGTCTAGACGCTGTGCTTGGTTTCCCAGTGTAAATGTAAATGACTGTTTGAGGAAACAAGTGAAGTGCGAAAGAAAAGTCATTAACTTTCCCTTAACTGAGATAAACTGACAATTATCTGAGATAACTGACGAGAGTTGTACCCTAGAGGAGTCCGGGTACTTACGAATAATTATTTAATAAAAACAAAAAAAGTTTGACAAAGTTGTCTGGTGGAGTACTTGGGGAAGGAAAAATGTACCGGGAAGCAGTGGTTCATGCGGTCAAGATGACGAAGGCATCGAACCTGGCATTTGCTCTCCGAAGGCTGCACATGAGTAATAAGGTGAATTTATTATTTACTTTTTTCATCAGGAAAATAATCAAGATTGAGGAAAAGCCCAGGTCGATGATTCGAATGGTTTGAGACAGTGACAGTAACTGACGTGAGACTCACGTCCACGTGGGCGACTTTGACCGTAATTCTGGGACGAAAATACGTCGAGCTGATCATTCACCTGAATACCATCATGATTTTCGGGGGGTTAATGAATTTTTGGAGTTTTAATGGGGATGGAACGGCGGGGAGGTTTTTAGTGGAATTTTTCTTGGGGTTTTCAATGATTTTTTAAGGGATTTTTTAATTCACTGATTGTCAGTTGATTCAGGAATTCAAGAAGATGTAGGATGGAACCTTTGGGGTTTCGGCTTAAATTCTCAACCGGGGGATGATGCATCAAACGATCAATAAACCCTAGGACTCGCGCCACCCCGGCAACCAATCCCCACCGCACCCCTTCAATCATGTGTTTTTTGAGGAAAACACGTGGTTGTAGGCGGCTGCAATTTTCTATGGGGCGATCAATAAGGGTTGAATATGGGGAACTCAAACCCTCGAATAGAAAAAAAAAAATACTTTGTGTCTTATATATTAATGATGGCTGAAATATGATGCATCCCTCGGATCCAAAAATGACATTTCGCGAAATATCTCGAGATCGACGAGAAATAGAGCAATTTTTATAATAAACTTTTTTGCAGATCTTGTTTTATCCGATAAAAAAGGTGATTATAAAAAAATAGATTTTCCACCTCAATTCTGAGATATTACAAAAAAACTGATTGAGTACTGATTTTGGAATTTTTATTCCGTGTGTCTATCCTCGAATGTGGTAGATAGAAAATATTTGATAAGGGCTTTTTTGTAGATCTTATCTCGCCCTGGAAAAAAGGTCTTAATGAAAATTTTCGTATCTCCTTCAGATTTCGAGATATTTTAGGAAAATAATTTTTTTGGAGGAATAATTCAATTTTTTGCGTGCATTTTGGAATTATCATTTTTTTTTCTTTAATATTTTTTATTAGAAACGAGCATTTCTACCCGTGACAAAGAGACTCGGACCAACATCACATTTGGAACCGGTACTGACAAGTTCCTTTGGCCTGGCGAACAACCAGAAACGGTAAAACAAATAACTAACATTAATCATATTGTCTTATTCCGCGAGATTTACGACTAATCTGCAGGCGAATTTTCAAACAACCAACCGTATTAGCTAATAGAAAGGAAAATATTATTTTTCCTGATTAATTCTTGCAACGACTAACAATCAAACAAAAGCAACTTGTTCGTTAACAATGATTTAGCTTTCGAAATTAACAGTGAAAGATTGAAAAAAAAATTGGCGAAATTCATTGACGAATTGTAATTATGGATATTATTTCCTCAATTATTTTTTCAGCAATTACAGCTTCATTCACGACAGCCACTACATGTAGTGAGTACCATGCGCTATTATTGCATGGAAAATCAGACGAGTATTGCCAAATAAATTTTTTTTACTGAAAAAATCCTAGTAGTTGTAGTTATAATTTTTATGTGCTGACCCGTAACTATTATTTGTGCACTTTTTTCCACCTGTCATAGCAACAATTTAGATTATAAAAAACATTTAAAAACAATAATGCATTCATTGCCATAACAATTCGTGGAAAAGGGAATTGTAATCCAAATAAAATTCAAAATCCATTCAAAAAAATAATTTCCTTCAACTGAAACTCTTGGTTTTTTATGTCCGACAATTAATTACTAGACAATTGACTTTAATTATGTTAATCACGAGAAATAGATGATCAAACATAAATATTATTTTTTAGCACAATTCTCACTCGTTCTTAATGGATCTGTCCACCCTTTCTTGTTTTTCCTCAATCTGATGCACCGAGTACATATTAAGTGCTAAAATTACCTTCAAGTTCGCACGAGTCTGCACCTGTTTTCAGTTATTTTTGATTTTGTCTACAAAAAGGAATCTATTTTCTGTGACGTCTATTTTGAATTAGAATTATCGCTTTGTCCTGGTTCATTTATTTCTTAGATCATATCCTGGCACTTGAAAAATATGTTTTGGTATGTCGTAATGCTTCAAAACAGATGCACCTGCAATACTTGTTTACTATTGATTTTCACAATGAATTATTTACTGATGAAATTACAGTACGAAGGATCAGGATCAGGCGACAAATGCAGAAGATGTTCTCTTTGATATGTTCAGGAACGAGGAGACTGATTTACTCTCTGTTGGAAAATTTTTGGCTGTAAGAATTCCTTAATTTACGTAATACCTAATTAAAACGAGGTTATCATGAATTCTTAATTAATATTTTAGGCACTACGCACAACTGGTTTAAGAAAAAATGATCCTAGACTTCAGGAATTAAACGACAATCTCAAGGCAGAGCATTTAAAATCAGGTGGTGCTGAAGGTATATCTCACGAGACTCAAAAACTCAATCGTGAACAATTCAAAAGGTACAAAGAATAATTATGAAAATCTTCCCTAAACACCTACAAAAAATTCCAAATTGTTCTCTACCGATAAACAATTAATTTAGCGTCAGAGAAAAAAAATACTGGTACAGCAGTTACAATATTTTTTACCGCTCCACGCAAAATGAATGAACGTGAATGAAATTCTGATAGAAAGAAAATGGTTATTGTTTTCAGGATAATAAATCCGAATATTGTGCTGATATCCCGGGCATTTCGACACCAGTTTATAATCCCAGACTGGGCAGGTTTTACAAAGCACATTGAAGATTTTTACTGGAAATGCAAGACGAATACAGAGGGTAAGGTGGCCTCATACATACCCCAACTAGCCCGAATGAATCCGGATTACTGGGGTATAACAGTGTGCACCATAGATGGACAACGTTTCAGCATTGGAGATACTACGATTCCGTTCACCCTCCAGAGTTGTAGTAAACCACTGACCTATGCCATTGCTCTTGAGAGCCTAGGGCAGGAGGTTGTCCACCAGTACGTTGGTCAAGAACCATCAGGGAGGAATTTCAATGAACTCGTACTGGATCACAATAGTGAGTGATAAATAACAAAAGCATCCCCACAAGTTCAAACGTGTTAATTCCTTTCAGAAAAGCCGCACAATCCAATGATCAATGCTGGTGCCATTCTAGTCTGCTCTTTACTCAAAAGTCTCATCAAACCCGAAATGACACTCGCTGAGAAATTCGATTTTACGATGAATTATTTCGAGAGACTGGCAGGTGGTGAAAATCTTGGGTTCAATAATGCAGTTTTTCTGTCTGAAAGAGAAGCTGCTGACAGAAATTATGCGTTAGGCTTCTACATGAGAGAGCACAACTGCTATCCAGACAAAACTAATTTACGAGAAATCATGGATTTTTATTTTCAAGTCAGTTATTTTTGTTTGTGAGTTATTGAATTCACCATTGAATATTCATATTTTTATTTTTATATTTTTGGGAATTTCAGTGCTGTGCTATGGAATCTAATTGTGATGCTATGGCTGTGATGGCTGCTACCTTGGCTAATGGAGGAATTTGTCCAATTACTGAGGAAAAAGTTTTGAGACCAGACTCTGTGCGGGATGTCTTGAGTCTCATGCACAGTTGTGGAATGTATGACTACAGTGGACAATTCGCTTTTAGGGTGAGAAATCCCTGACTCTTCCCTCAGAAATTCCCTAATTGCAATTAAAATCTGTATTTCTGCATTTTAATTGCAAACATTTACCTGAAATTTCCTAATAAAACGAATAATCCTTCATTTCCCCTGAAAACGAAACAGACGAAATTATTTCCCCTCATTTAAGAGAGAGAGAAACAGAGTGAATAAATTCCTAGGAAAATTTCAAAAAGTGATGACCCTCCAAGCAATTGAATTCTAGTCCATTAATTTTTATCGATCTAGAGAATTAATCTGAATAAAAGATGGAGGAAATAATAAAATAGTGGAATATTCGAGAGAATTTTGATAGAATTCATTTGAAGATGAAATGATTTGTTGTTTTTTTTTTTAGGTGGGAATTCCAGCGAAATCCGGTGTATCCGGTAGTCTCCTGGTGGTAATCCCCAATGTTATGGGGATCTGCACATGGTCACCTCCTCTGGATCCCCTCGGCAATTCCTGTCGTGGTGTTCAGTTCTGCGAGGAGCTCGTCAACGAATTCAATTTTCATCGATACGATAATCTCAAGCATGCGACGAACAAAAAAGATCCTCGAAGGCACAAGTACGAGACAAAGGGCCTCTCAATCGTTAATCTCCTATTCAGTGCTGCTAGTGGAGATGTCACGGGGATGCGCAGGTTGGTAACGTGATACTCTTCACGTACACTGAGAAAAAAAAATACTTTCTCTTTTACGAAGGCATTATCACTTGTATCAAAAATATCTGGCGCTCATAAAAGAGGAAATTCAACTTTTTCATCACACGAAAGTCATTCGTCGAATCGGCTCTAGAGTCGAATCGGTAATTATTTGATGAGAGTAATTAATGAGCTTTTGATTCACTTTTTGATACCGACGAAATGTTTTTTTTTTCTCAGCAAATCCTGTGTATTTGTTAACCGATTTCATTCCATTATTTTTCGCACCATTACACACTTACATGTCAGTTATTCATTATGTGAAGAATTTTTTTTCAACAACATAAAACTCAACATACAAATACACCTCAATGCACGCTAACAGACATGAGGTTGATTTGCTAGAGCGTCTTAAGGGGTGAGTTAATTGATACTTTTGGATTTTATTTCTGCTTCGCTCATTGGCGCACGAGTGGAATACGAGAAAACACGGAACACAATGCTAATTAATTATTTATTTCCTGACCCACTTACAAAAGCTCTGAGGTTTTTCCAAAATATTCCAAAAATAATTCTAAAAATTGCTGGAAAGACGACTGGATATTTAATAAATTTATTTGTAATTTCGGGAATAATTTTTTTAGTGAGAAAAACCGCGAGGAAAATTTGTGAAATTTTTAACATGAAATCTATTAAATTGTTTCTACAAACAACCACTGCAGCTTTTTGTTTATTTTTTATTAATTATCAATCGCACAATTTTCCAAATGGAAATTTTCCAAATTATTCTTTTTGCGAGTCATCCTTGAACTCTTCCATTGAACCAAAAAAAAAATTCATAAGGTGATAACTTCAATAACTAGACAGTGAATAATTAAATGTCCAGGAAATATACATTACTTTTCACATGACCGGTCATTCATAATCACAATTTAATCCATCAAGCGTATAATTTAGCAATACGCTCTCCCCATTCCTAATTTATTCAATTTGTTGTGTAAAAATTTAGATGTAGATTTCCTGATAATTTATTTTGAATAAAACCCATTTATTTTCGTATATGCGTTGTTTATTTTTTTATTTTGCCACTTAACATAATCTCCTGAAAAATCCAAAGGAGCATGATGATCTGGATAAACTAGTGCCTCCGCTTGGTGCAATATTTAATATACGGGGTTAATGTCAAAAGAGAAAAGCCATTGCTGTAATTATTGTGTGGAGGAGATTGAGATGGATAGAATTTTAATATTCACAGACATCGACTCAGTGGAATGGATATGACTTTGTCGGATTACGATGGTCGGACAGCTTTGCATTTGGCTGCCAGTGAAGGGCACCTGGATTGCGTGGAATTTCTCATCGAACAGTGCGGAGTACCTCATGATCCCAAGGACAGGTAATTGTAATTACACCGTACTCTAGTCTTTAAACATGTTCTACCCCTCGTTAACCAAAATTATCGTTTTTTTTTTGAGTTTTCTCAGCAACTGGATTGACGCAAAAAAATAAACCGTTTTTGCATTTTATAATTATTTAATTACTCCCAAAATTTAATGAAAAATCATTTTCATTTAATTTCATTCATGAAAAATTTCGAATTTCATCCCAAAATTTCAAATTGTTATAAATTCATTATTGATAAATAAATGGAAATAATAATAATAATGAGAATTTCATCCCAAAATTTCAAACTGTTATAAATTCATTATTGATAAATAAATAAAAATAATAATAATAATGAGAATACATGATTTATTTTTTTTTTAATTGCACGCTCATGATATTTAGGGAGTCATAATAATTATAAAATGTAAAAACGGTTTATTTTTTTGCACATCGATCTGCTCCACGATTTTCCAAAATGGACCTGAATCTCATTAAAATATCAATTCCATAATTATCTGCAATTAAACTCTCGGAATTAATTGTAATTCTCGTCTGTACAGATGGGGAAATCGACCCGCAGACGAAGCGAAAACATTTGGTCACACTCAAGTTGTCGAATACCTGAATAACTACGAACAAGCGAAGAAAACCGAAGAAATAACGAAAGAAGACAACGATAAAACGAATAACTGCACCGACAAGGAAAATTGTCCACCGAAAAAAATCTCGGATTCATCAGGTGAAACACCTCTACTTTAAAACGAAGAGATTCCAAACTAAAAATGACAAATACTTGAAGAGAGACTACAAGAATGCAAAAAGCCTTAGGAACATAGTCAATGAAAGGTCAATACGCCCTAGACACACGTTTAAAAAAATCTGTGATTTATTTATTTATCCCTATTTAATTCACCGGCGTCAAGTAGCTAAAGCTTCACTTGGTAAAACAAACATATCGTTTCAAGTATTACTCCCCAATTAATTTCTCATCCATAATCCTACAAACTAAAATATCGAATTCCCCTACTAAATGTTCCAATTAATCGTTGCATGATTTATCAAAAGAGGGATTAATGTACAAATAAACGATAGGTAATCATTAATTAATATCTCGTTTGAGAATCATTAAATGATATTATTTCAGTCTTCACACCGATTGATCCACATGAGCCTAATTTACAATGATAAATACTACAAAAAGACAATAATTACTCTATTATACTTTAATGATTAATTAAAAACATTAATTGCCAGGGATTATTCCATCCGTCTCAATTCCGGTCATAGAGAATTATAAGTGTTGATCGAAATATATTCTGAAAATGTTGAATCATGTTCTCGTGTTATTATTGCCTTCGTGTTTTTTCCCAATGACCTTAAGTGCAGACTTCGGAATATCCATATTTGATAATTCAAGTGGGAAATGCCAAGACGTCCGAAAAATCTTGATAATCATGACCCTCATTTTATCAGTGATCATGTATTACATTGAAAATAATCCAATAATCCAACACCAATGATTTTCTAATCGATTGATACGCGAAAATTAAATTTTCCATTAATTTTTTTAACTTCACCTCAAAATCTCAAAAATGCAATAAAAAACACATGATGATTAAAAAATTTCTAAAAAATTCCGAAATTATTCCATTTTCAGAAAAATAGATAATGAATTTGATAATTGAATTTATTACGATAAATAAATAAATAATTATGATAATAATAAAATGGAATTCATAATAATTTCATGAATTTTCCCAGAATTTTTTATATTTTTATATTTTTTTACACATGATGATTAAAAAATTGCTAAAAAATTCCGAAATTATTCCATTTTCAAAAAAACAGATAATGAATTTGATAATTGAATTCATAACGATAAATAAATAAATAATAATGATAATAAAAAAATAGAATTCATAATAATTTGATGAATTTTCCCAGAACTTTTTATATTTTTTATATAATTTAAAATCTGTAAGTTGTAAAGTCATTATTTCAACATATCTTAATTATCATCTTATTTTATACGAATTGAAATCTCAAGAATTGATCTCTTAAAATAAAAATAATTGTCTGAAGAATATCCGGGACGTCTCGAATTTCCCGATGTCTCATTGTCGTACTTTACGCGAATTCCCTTTTTTCGTCATGACTACATCACGGTAACGTGACGAGCACGTCGATGAGACATTAACTCGTGTGTTAGTGAATTAATGAGCGTAAGTGATTTAAAGGTATACATCACGTACGCAAGAGCGTGAACTTTTTTTATTATCCCGACACAGTGACACAGAGGAATGAATTCCC
>NW_011887783.1:623193-624372 GCF_000806365.1 Fopius arisanus
AAATTATTCATTCGAGACCAGTTTTTAACCGATTACTCCAAATTGAAGGGAGATAACGATTTTTTCATAAATACCTTTTTTACACCTCTCATTTTGTTCTATAAAAAATGTTGACGGGAAAAATTTGTTATGTTACATCAATTCTGAGATATCGGCTAAAAACCGGCCTGGAAAAAAAATGCACCTATCGTCATTTATGTTGCTACCGATTTGTTTATCCTGAGCCATGAATTTTCGACTCCCAAAATTTCAATTGATAAAAATAGTAAATTCTAATGAATCATCCAACATTTTATTCACTCTGGAATAACCCGCGGAACTACAAAATGCTTCTTCGAAGTGAGCGGACCGTGACCGTGGCCTCATCTCTTTCACCTCCAAATGGCAAATATATTGTCAGTCCTCTCCAGGCCCAGGTCCCCAGTAAAAAATCCCAATAAAAAAAAAACCGTTAAATTTTAAGAATCATCAGATATATCGAGAAGATTAATCGGCGATTGCGTGACAGTCCTGGAAAACCCGTGTCAGGATCAATGATTGGTTGTGACCACTGAAAAACAATTATCATCTCGGTGCGGCAGACATGGAGGGAGTCCCAGAGGACAATTATTACCCAACTGGCCCAACACCCGACGGCCTATCGTATATAAGATCTTGTCTTGCAGGAAGAATCGTCAGTTTGTTTCTCGACTCTCAGCAAATCGCAACATATTCTCCACCCACCAGTGATAAGAAATGATAACGATTCAGTGTTTTGTGCCGCTCGTGCTGCTGCTACTCCCTCCATCCCCAGGTCACACAAGTAAGAAGCCCAAAATAATATCGACAATAATTATCACGCCTGATCGATGGCATCCCTTAACCATCTACCATATTTCTAATCGCAGGTATTCTGGATGGAATAGCTGAAAGACATCGCAAACGAGTGGAAAATCTCGGCTCCCTTCTGGATCCTCTTGGTATATTTCACCCCAAGGGTACTGAAGCATCAGCAAATTCAAAAGCTACCAGCATCAATCATGGCTTTCATCTTGGACCCATTGGTTTTGAAACGTCAATAAATCACGCGTCAGCTAATGCAAATGCCAAAGCTAATGGAAATGGTGGAGCTGGAGCTGGAGCTCAGGCATCAGCAGATGCTTCAGGGGCACATGCCAATGCCAATGCCAATGCCAATGC
>NW_011887783.1:625392-627669 GCF_000806365.1 Fopius arisanus
TTCAAAAACCAAAAATTTGTGGAAAAAAATATGAAAATTTATGCCAGGATATATTTATTAAGAAATCGTGACAAAATTACGTTTAAACAATTTTATAATAACTCGAGATTTGATGTACATATCTGTGCGATTTATTGAAAATGAAATGAATGAATGTGTAATTTGTTGAAACAGGTGATAAAAAATCAATCGGATCATCCCAAACGGGCCTCTACAGTGAGGATGATTTGAATTTGATTTCAGCCTTTAACAATGATTTTGAAACAGAAAATATCGATCAAGTGTGGCGATATCAAAGGGAAAGTCCTTTTCCGGGATCTTCGAAGGCTGAGGCATCAGCAACAGCCAACGCTTATACTAACAATGATAACCCAAATTATCGGCCAATAAACGATCGAAGGAAAGATCGATACCAATCGCGGGAAGATGATGATATTTATCGGAATGAATACAACACAGTGCCATCAGGTCACTCCGAAGCTTCAGCAAGTGCTACTGCTTCAGCAAGTGCAACTGCTTCAGCAAGTGCAACAGCCAACGCAAACAGCAATAATAATCATAACACCAAGAAAATTCCAACGAGTAATTCCGGAGGGAATGCAAATGCCAAGGCTTCAGCTAACGCTAACACTAACACTAACAACAATTATAACTCAAACAAAAATAATAATAATTATGATGAAGTCGTCGGATTGCCGATGACTAATTCCGGATCTAGTGCAAATGCTGTGGCTTCTGCCGCAGCCAATGCTGACCACAGTAATCAAGTCAATAATCGACCGGTCAATGAACCACCGATTCCTCAACATCAAACTCCAATCAATAATAATTATTACAATGAATTTCCCAGATTGCCAATAACTAATTCGGAATCTACTGCAAATGCCGCGGCTTCTGCTGGAGCGAACGCTAACAATAATTATTATCAATCTGGTTATAGACAGGTCAATGAGCAACCGAAGATTCAGTATCAGATTCCAATTAATAACAGCGGTAATAATTACGATAATCATCAGCATGGTCCCGATTGCGGATGTCGCGTTGCGGAAGAGCCGAAGGGTTATAATAATTATAACGAATACCGATCCCCTTCAATAAGAAATTCCAACGCGAATACTAATAATGGAAACGCGAATTCCGTACCGGTTCCAAACAACTCTCACCCACCGGTCGATTATTTCCATCACAACGAATCACCAGTTGTGACGATCGGTGATACGACA
Organism: Fopius arisanus; assembly: GCF_000806365.1. Taxonomy (NCBI): domain Eukaryota; kingdom Metazoa; phylum Arthropoda; class Insecta; order Hymenoptera; family Braconidae; genus Fopius; species Fopius arisanus. The sequence continues at coordinate 626,616 of NW_011887783.1, forward strand.
GCAGCTTCCGCCAACACTAACACCGGCTCAACCGCCTATCGACCTTTCAGACCTCACGAGGTCAATCCAAATTCCCCTGGAAGATACCCAGAGCCTAACTACATCACTCTTCATCTCAATCCACAAACAACTGATTACAGTAACGCCAATTCAAATGGAGTATTAATTCCAATTAGACGATTAGAACAATCAATTAACAATGATCGTTACCGACCCCGACCAATACAGTCTGGGGGAATGACACTGACCTTCAATATCGTTGAATCAGACGGGCCTACGACCGTTGGAAAACCACAGGGACCGGATTGTGTCCGGTGTAATGGACAGAGACAAATCATTGCTGGAGCTGATGCCGATTCGAGGGCAACAGCTAATGCCGTTAGCAATGGTCAATTCCCAGGATCTCCAAATGCTGTATTGGTACCTGTTGTTGTTGTTGATGGACCACCAGACCGTTCATACCGACCACAGCGACCAACACCTCCACCACGTCGTCATCATCATCATCATCATCACCATCAACGCCCACAAAAACCAAAACCGTCATCACCATCGGCCCAACCTCCACCATCACCAATAATACCTCAACCAGCCTATCCCATTGCCCCAATACCTCAGATACCTCAGCAACCCCAGCAACCGGTAGGGACCACCGTCATCCAGCAGACGGTTCCCACGCAGCCTCCAGGTGAGCATCACGTCCCTTACAGATAATCCGTGCAGCCAGTAACGTTGGATATATTTAGATATCTCATCCTGGTACACTTATCTGTTTATGGAACGTAGATGGTAGAAAGGTCATCGGTTGGAGGACTAACTCTGTGACTAATTCACTCCTTAGATTGCCATAAACCCTAGGCTTTTAAGATACCAACGACCTCAATGCTCCAATTCCAGATTTTACAGCTAGTTTTACGATCACCCGCAATTATTCCTATTCATCACGAGTAGTTATTGATGTAATTATAGTCGCAGCGCAATATCTTACGGAGAATGAATGACGAATGTGTTCATAGGTGACGGATACAATCCCGGATCTCAGGGTGGAAGTCAT
>NW_011887783.1:628644-631428 GCF_000806365.1 Fopius arisanus
GCCAATGCTAAAGCCTCGGCAAACGGAAATGCCGACGCCAGTGCCAATGCAGTAGCTAATGCAGGCTCTGGTAACGTAGGATCAAATTATGTTCCTGGGACAGTCGACTCCTACGGTGCACCCATAAACGTAGGATTTAGAGGATCAGGTGGTGGAAATTCTGGGGCAACGGCAAGTGCCAATGCAGTTGCCAACGGAAACGGCGCCTCCGCAAATGCTAATGCAAAAGCCGTTGCCAATGGCTCATTCGGGGGCTATGGAAATGGCGGAGCTAGGGCATCAGCCACTGCCAATGCCAATGCCAATGCCAATGCCAATGCAGTTGGAGGATTGGAATCAAAAAGCTCAGCATCTGCCGACGCCGTTGCAACTGTTGACACTAGGCAGATGCTCGTGTTCACTGACTAGATCCTTATAATACCCATCATTACAATGACGTCGATATGTTATCTCTTCTGATTGTATAATAGTATTTATCAAAAGAATCCTTAGATTTATTTTTGAGCTCGTCGAAACAGTATGAGCTAAATTGTTGGGACAGCAGTGGATTCTGTTCGGAATGATTTATGGTGGCATTTTATGGTCACGAGTGTTAAGGACTGCTGGATGAAAATATGCAGGTATTACTCAGGTAGTGGTGGTGTTAAAAAGTTGTGAAACCAGTTTCACGGGAATTACGCCGGTCCGTCGCGCCGAATCACCATCTTCTGCATCCCCAGCTCAATGCCGTAAATACTCTTTCGTGTGATGTTTGTCCTTTATGTATTTTTTTCATTTTTCAATGCTCAAGGCGATTAAATGTAATTATATTTCATATGCATTCATCGGAATTCCCGAGACTCTTATTATTTTCTTCTGTCATTACTTTAATTACTGAAGATTCACCTATACATATTCTTCAGATTTATTTATAGATCATCGAATATATAAGGAAATGGAAATCATGTGATGTCATGTTTTAAATTGTTTACAATAAAATTCGGTTGATTGAAGGAAAATGGAGATGAGGATTCTTTTTTTTTTAGTGATACTGGAATTTAATGAGTGATGACTGAATTTTATTGCAGAAATGTCTTCTGTGTTGCTAAAGGAGATAAGTAAAATAGAGGGGATTATCTCGTCAGTTTTTAAAATTATGATTACTAAGATTGATTTGCTATGCGGGAGTTGTTATATTCTAATGAGATGTCACTGATGAATGGAGTAAACAGGTAATTAAAAACCTGGAATATTGGAGGTCTGTTGACAGTTTCGTGGTATTTCATCGGTGAAATGATCATGAGCTGTCAGGAATGTGAAAGAAAACAGGAAGAAACGTTAATTATCTTATTCCGTAGTTTTATAATATTTTTATGGCATTTCAGCTCGGATGGGTGCTCATTAAAGTGTAAGAATTTAAAGTAGTGAAATTCCGAAATCTCATTATCTCAGAAAATACTCATTCCAATGGTATGAAATAACAATTGGATTTTGATATTTTACTCAAAAATATATATATATATTTATATTTTATATGTCTTTTTTTAATTTTTAAGTTGAAAGATTCAATTATGATTTTTTTTCGGAATATTTTCTAACGCCTAGTGAAAATCCTGAGACATGAGAATTTCGTATAAGTGAACAATTGATATTTTCCGCATTATTTGCGACGTGTAAAAACCTCAGGTAATTTTCCAGGTAGACAGGTGTCATTTTGGCTGAACCCCCCAAGAGATTACCTCCCCCCAAGCACCCAAATCCAGGTCACTAAACTTCATCGAAATTTCAAATTCTAAAGACTAATGACAGGAAAAGAGGGAAAGAAGGGGAAAAATTCATCAGGTAGGAGTTTATTTCCGACGATGCACCTGAAGGAAATTATTTTCGGCACTCATTACAGAAGTGTCTGCCCAACTTAGTGCATTACTCCAAAATCTTCTTCACTAATCAACAATGAAGCTCGTTGTTATCTTAATTTTTGTTACTCTGGGTGTAGCTTTGGCTATTCCTACGCTGCCATCAATCGACAGTGAGTTGAACATTTACATAAATCTTAAAAAAAATCAATAATATTTGATACTAAAATTTGTAATTTATTTCAAGTCATGCGGCTCGAGGACTTGATCGCGACTGGAGAAGTGGACATGAGATCTTTCGTCAGAGAGAAGAGAATCGATCGGACGTAAGAGCGCTTTAAAAATCAATCAATATTTATTTATTTTCTATTAATCAGTCAAAGCATATTGTTTATACCTCCGCCATCATAATTAATAAGTTATAATTTCAAAAATCCCCTGTTTGCTGATATTCATTAATATTCACGATCATTTTTTGAATTTTCCCTCAGGCCGCAGCCGCGCGATCGCAGACGACGTTTAAGGAAAAAAGAACATTACGATACAATCGTCCGATATTACTAGCGCCTTTTCTTCAAGCGTTTATCGAAAAAAAAATCTTGGTAAAAAGCTCGTCTTGATCTAGCAGTAGGCGAAAATCACTCATCAAGATCTTCAATCAAATCATCTCCATTTATGTCCAGTTATTGATTTGTATTTTCATTTATGAAGAAACCGATGGAGAAATACCAGATTGTATCGCCTTAGCATTTAATAATTAATAAAATTGCGAGTTCATGCCAAAGACATTAACTCATTTCAATTAAACCGTTTATTCAATCTTTCTATCGTCCCATATTATTTATCAAACTCCGTTATTAATTATCACGTTCTCTTGAATATTTTTTAAACAAAAATAAACATCATTGTAATTAATATGTAAAATAGAAAAATAAAAATGTTTACGTCT
>NW_011887783.1:632923-639108 GCF_000806365.1 Fopius arisanus
TCGGGCCAGATGCATTACATCAGAATAAAGGCATGTCCATTGAATTGTTTACTGTTACGAAATTTCCGGGATGAAACAAAGAGAGGGAGGTAAACCCCTTTGAGGGTTTCCAGGTGGTAGATGTGGCTCTCGTCTCTGGCTATCCAAGTATTGAGTTCGAAACCGTTAAATAAAGTTGCCAACAGGATGTCCAAGTGCAAGCCAGTCGTCCTCGCATGTAAATGGGGCCCTATAGTCCTGCCCACGCATTTACTGAAGGCCCGTAAAAATTTTATTTCACCGTGAGAACAAGATCGCCTCGCAAAAATCAGTTCAGAATTCCCAAAAATTGCCTCTCCCGAAATTCCTTGTTGTCAGTGAAAAATTGATGAGTTGAATCCAAAAGAAAGCCAATAAATTCAACTCTTCCTCGGATTTTTAAATTCTCGCAGATGATTTCCGGCTGTCCCTGGACCCGGAAGGTCATCAACTCCTTCACAAAACCTCTGGAAATACCCCGTCGTAATAACATTTTAAAACTGGATGCCTTATAAAGCCCAGACGAAGGAATCATCTCACCCAGAGTTGAATCTCCAATCGCTCCAACTGGATCTCGCCCACTGGCTAAAAATTAAAAAATGCAGATTGCAAAATTCTTCTGCCTCCTGGCTCTCCTCGGTTTGATCTCAGCAGCACCAGCACCCAATCCAGGTTCAGTAACCTTTCCCGGGGCATCAACAGACGACTGTAAGTTATCTTCGAAAGAAACCGAACGAAAAACCCTCGAAAAATTCAGCATTACGTAAAAATTACATCAGTCACATGAATAATTTTTTGTCAGAGTCTCTGATTCTCTTATTATTATCTCCTATATTATCCCTCATTATCATCATTATATTATCTTATTCAGGAAATAATATCTCTGAATTTTTGGATTGTTAGAGACTGAACTATATTTGATCCTGAATTTTTACTTTTGGAATCTGTAATTGTAATTTGTAATAAATTCAGAGCGATCCTCTCAACGGATAAATTAAAATTGTTGTTTGTTGATGATCAGTTAACGAGGACGAGGCGTCATCTCGGCACTTGTTTGGTTGGAGAAAGAAGAAGAGGCGACATTATCCTGTCGGCTTGGGAGGTCATGGCTGTCGGGGTCACGGCTGCGGTGGAGGACCTGGGTTCGTTGTCCGATCCTCGATGCTAACGAACTCTCCCTTTCCTTTATCCCTCATCCCTGCCTCACCATTCCTTTTATTTTCCTCTCTTCCTTGCAGTCCTGCCGAATATACCCCACAGGCCATTCAACGATTTATCCTGTTCTAGGTGGTGGCCGCCAGGGTACGGGGGTTATTACCCGCAAAATCACCCTGCCAGCAATTCCTTTGCCACAGCATCCACAGGATCATTTGCTAATCATGGAGTTCCAGCTCAAGCCAACGCTCACAGTGCAAGTTTCAACATTGGCCCTTATTCCGCAACTTTTAGCATCGCCCAGGCATTTTCTGGTGGTTATAGACATCCAGGATTCAATTAGAATTTTAAAATAATGTAATTAGAATTTAATTGGCAGACATTTTTAATTTATCCATATCCAAAAATTCAGATCCAATGGTCAAAGATGAAGAGTTGATTTGGGATAAAATTCCCAGGAAGACACAGATGGTCTCGATGACAAATGGATTCGTCTGATGCCATAATTCATGTTCAAATGATGACATAAAAAAGGACATGCTCGTCACACCTGAACCCTCGACAACGTAAACTCGATGAATTTCATCTCTGCCTTATGTAAATATAAAACGGGCGTGTTTATTTATGTGCGGTACTCCTCGGGGGGATATTTCTTCAAGAGAATACACACAGAGAAGCCGACGAAATATTTGATGGTGGTGTCCTCGTAGTTTTGCCATTGTGTCTCGTACATTGCATCCAGAGGATTTTTTTTATTTTCGACTTCAGTCACTTTATATCGCATATGTATGCATATTTTGGGGGCTTTCGTTTGAACGTGTGAAAAAGGGAAGGGACAAAGAGAAAATGAATCTTCTTGGGGTTCTCAGGCAAGATTTCTCTCGTGTTTTTAACCCCAGGTTCGATCCAGACGTTCAGAGACTCCAACTCGTTTTAAAGGGAATATATGTTCAGTCATGCTGGCTGGATGTTGGAGGGAGATGGAAGTTTTTGGTGGAATTATTATCGGGCTGTGGCGACGATGTGGGGCTGGGGCTGTGGTGCATTGCCAAAGGGCCCTTTTGCCCAGCTTTTTTTTTCCAGCACTTTTGCTGGTCAGAAGATTTAAAAGAAACTCGTTCCCTTCGCTCCCACCAGCGACCGGTGCTATTGTTCCTGCTTTACTGTGTTTTCATTTTTTTTTTACAACTTCCACCGGAAGACTATCGTCACAGCCTTATTAACCATCTTCGACAACATTTCAGGCAAATCCACGTTTTTTCAATCAGTTTTTTAAACAATTTATGCAGGCGATTGCGAGATTTTTTTTTGCAGGATTTTGCCCAGCGGATTTTTCCTCGGGTCAATAACTCATTTTTTAAATAAATTTCTGGGGAACGGCTGGTAAAATTGATTTGAAAAAATATTAAGTTTCAACATCGTGGAAGAATTTTTCTGCGTTCTCAGTAAACTTCAGCCAAAATTCCCAGAATTTCACCAAAAATTTAGAAAGAGCGGATTGAAGAAGATGGAGATGAGAAGATAACGACAACTCCTTAACAGATCTAATTGGACCGAATTAATTATCGAATATTTCCAGCTGAAGTGTGGATTTTATCAACCCCCTATTGGGGTTTATAAAAATTCATTTGAGAAAAGTAATTGATTCGTCTTGGAACTCGGAAATTGGAATTTTTAGTAAACCGTCACCAGAAAATGATTTACACCCCCGAAAAAGTTGTAGCCTTGTTAAAAGAGGACATAAATTTTTATACTCATGTCCTTTTTTTAATACATCCCTCCCACTCGTGTCCTCAATCTCCATGGAGAATATATACGATCCTCCGGTGATTTCTTTTTCGTATGTGCACCGGCCCTTTGTCTGCTCCAGCCACCAGATGTTCTTGGAAATAAAAAATGCAAAAATTCAACGAGACGGAGGCATCGTGGTTTTCGGTGAGGACGCATGAGAAAAAAAATGCCATTTTTTAAATAAGAAATAAATTTGAAAAAAGAATGGGTGAAGAGGGTTTCGGGGCAAAGGATTAACTCGGCTTGGGGAATGAGGAGGAAAGAGGGGAGGAAAGGGGGGTGGAAAGGGGGGTGGAAAGGGGGGGTGTCAGGGAAAAGGAGTTGAAAAATAAAAAAACTTATATCGAGATACGAAAAGAACGTGCAATGACCGCTTCATGCCGACATGCGATCTTGGTACAGTAATGTAGCAATCAGAGGCAACTGTGGTCCAATAAATAACGATAAATAAATAACCGAACATAAATTTTTAGTTTTTCATATTTTTGTTAAGGAGTTATTTGCCGATGTCTTCTGGAAAACCCTGAATCGTACCAACGCGAAAAAATATCGGCAATGAATATTAATGAATATATTGAATATTATTTTAAAAATTATTTAATCACGAATCAAGATTTTTAATTAAATGTACCTTTTTTAATAATTGAGAAATTGTTATTAAAGAATCAGTAAAAATTGTTCTCTAATTTTGTAGTAAAAATCCTAAAAACTCGAAAATCCCTTTACGAAAATCCTGTAACGATTTCGATAAAATTTTCACCAATAAATATATCTTTAATTGTTAGAATTCAAAAGCGAACGATTAAAAATACGAAAAAATATCAAACTCCCAATAAAAAAAAAGAACTAATGATGAATAATAAGATTATATGTATTGTGGTGTAATAATGTAAATTGGATGAAATAATGATAAATTAACAAGTGTTTACAGTGAACATTAATGTTTTTGTGGTAAAGGGTTACGGCCCTGCGATGGAGTAAACCAGTCCTCCTCCATGGAGAAAAGAGATGAAGAAGAAGTGGTAAACGTCGAGAAAAGAAATGTAAAAAAGTGGAAAGGATGAAAGAGTAAGAATGAAAAAAAAAATGTAAAAGAGTGAAATAGAAAGTGGTCCGTCCGGTGCAACAACCTACAGTCTGTGTGACGTTTTAAAGTACACATGCCGCGTGTTGTCTGTATACATTTTTCTCAGTGGTTCCTCTTCTTTGGTCCAAGTGTTTTGCCTATAGTTGGTGCTTGGGGGATTGGACCCTCTTGCTGGCTCGGCACCGATTGCTGCTCGCATTTCTCGTGCGGTTGTCTACTCGGAAAGTATCCTCGGGGTATTGTCGGTAAGTCGACACTTTATTTTTACTCAAGATATATCATTTTTAGTATCTCAACTATTTCCAAATCCCAAATATATCTCCATAATTCCATAATTCCATAATGCCATAATTCCATAATGCCATAATTCCATAATTCCATAATTCCATAATTCCATAATTCCATAATTCCATAATTCCATAATTCGATAATTCTATAATTCCATAATTCCATAATTCCACAATCCCATAATTCCATAATTACACCCTAAAATTATCCCCCGATTTTCCCTCAACAACTTTCATTTTTATCATTTGAAATTTACTTTTTTTTTGGTTTAGTTTAGTTTTCGTTTTCGTTTTAATTTCAATTTTAGTTTTATTTTTCAATTTAATTTTGGGTTTAGTTTTAGTTTTAGTCATTCCACAATTTTGAAAATTCTTGATTGAAATGAATCTATTCTTGAAATTATAATGAGAGGCGATTCTATTGAAACTCGAATGATAAAATTTGAATTTCTGCGTACGATTTAATTATTCAGTATAAAGTTTCCTGTGTCAAATGACTGTCTTTGTCACGCGAGTCCCACGCGGTTTGACCTCGCCTCAATTTTTCAACTTTTACTCGTGCACACTCCAGCAATTCCAAGCCCCTTTCAAACATACCCAGTTCCCAAGAGTTGTTTAATAGATTTTCAAGCGACCGAAGCATCAATTCAGAGATCCTAGCAGTGACTGATAAAGTACTTTTGCTAATTTGTTTAGAAAAAAAAAAGAAAAAATCATTTAGGCCATTCCGACATTTATCCCGAAAATGGCGAAACTTTTGGCACTTCTGGTGATCGCATTGGTCTGCGTCTTTGTCAACGTTCAGAGTCAAGAGACTAACACAAAACGTGAGTAACTTATCAATTATTTCCTTTAAAAGTTTGGAGAGAAATTTATTTAGTTTATCATAATTAATATTATAGCGGTATTTGGACAAGCATTTGACGAAATTGTTGTATCATCGGACTTGAATGTCAGGAGAAAATCCAAGGAAAATCGTCAGGGCAAAAAATTACTGACGAACGTGCCGTCAGGAACTACAGGTCCGCCTGGTAAACCAACTGAAATTGCATCGAGGCTTGTATCCAGTGATGGAAGTCGTATTGAATTGGAGAAACGAAAGCGGAGAAACATTACAAAGAAAAGGTAATTGTTTAAAAATTCAAATTATTATGTCCTGAATTACTACGAATTAACATTTGAAATTATTCCGAATAATTAAACTTTCAAGAAAGCAGAATTAAATTCTTTAACCGAAATAAACTCTAACCGGAATTTTTACACCTGGAGAAATCCCTTCCAAAAATTTTTCCAGCTGTCAACAATTTTTATTTTTTTTTCAATTACAAGACATCGCACTTTTTAAAATGAATATTAAATCTTTGAAATCCGAATATTTAAATCCGTCTGATTGCACGCGGACTTTCTACTTGCTGAATTCTTCTGAAATTCCCACCGATAATTTAAAATAGTTTACCCAAACGGTAATTTACCATTTAGGTACCTTTAGGTACAGAATCTGTACCTGAAAAATATCTTATCGACTGAGTTATCAGAATGTCCGACCCTCGCCTACTTTATCGACGAAATTTAATTCTAATTTGTAATCATCTTTGCACGTACGTACTGCAATAATTAATTGACATTCTCTCTCTCTTGTTCTTTCTCTTTCTATTGAATAATAAAAGCAATATCATAAATTGTTTTTGTTTATGGGTAATTATTTTTTTTATTATGTTTTACACACAGAATGCGTATAAATGGTGAAAGGACGCATAAAGTGCAGTGCGGTATATTCGAATAAAAATCTAATGTGCATTCGAGAATTATCGACTATTTAATTCCATTATCAATAATCCTTCTTCATT
>NW_011887783.1:639138-641392 GCF_000806365.1 Fopius arisanus
TTTTTTATTTTGAAGTTCTGCTTTTAATTGCAATGGAAAAAAAATATTCGATTTCACTCCGCGTTTTTTTAATTACCGGTTGTTAATCTTATCTTTATTAAATCCGACATTTTTAAAGAATTCATCAGCAGGTAATTTCGTAATTAATTAATTCTTTCAGATGGCAAGATCTCGGTTCCGCTGGATACCTGCTGAAATATCGTAAACGTTGATACCAACAATAATTCGAAATTGAACTGAGCACGTTTTGCGAGGACAACCGCACGACACTCACCACCTCATCTGTGATCACACATTTCGGCCCTGCTTTTGGACTTCGGCTGTTATAAAAAGGATAATAAAAATTTTCAGTCACACAAAAGACCGAGTTTATCATTCATAACTTTCCCACCGGATTCCTACGAAATTCCTAAGGTAATTCAAACCGGAAATCGTTTAAAGCAAAAGGGACTGGTGTAAAGTTGTTATCAATTCACAAACCGTCACGATACACCGGCGTTTATGTCGAAAATATTTTTTTGTCTTCGGTTACTTTATGTTGCTTCACGGATATTAGCCGGTAATTTCTCGCGTTCGTCGTCAACTCTGACTACCGATCAGACTGGGATGCCTTTAAAATTTATTACTCCCCTCAAACATTTGTATCTGAAATGTCAATTTATATTCATGATTCCCGACCGATTCAATTCATTCATTTTTACTACCCACATTTTCTGAATAATTATTCAATTTGTACAATGATGTACATTACCTCCTGGAGTAAACCACAATTGCACATTATAAATAATAATTCTAGAATTAATGTACCAGTATTTTTTTTAACTGATAATTTTAGTTGAACGAATTAATGTTGGGGAAAATAAATTTCTCCACTCGAGGAAAATATTTTTTTGCTCTCCGGTTGAGAGAAAATTTCGGTAATTTTTACTGAATACTTTTTTATAAACATTCAGAACCTGATGGGACTGTTGTCTATTTATTTTTATTGATTTAATTATTTGTTTACTTCTGCGGATCAATGTTTTGTTTCCATATGATGAATTTAGATTAAGCTAATATATTCAGCGAACATCCAGACAATTTAATTTAATAAAAAGATCATTGTCTGGCACGCACAACTCCTTATTCGCAGACTTGCCACAATCTAATGCCATCGTGATTTGCCTCGGAATCGTCAAGTTCTGCCGCACAAACTAGAAAGGCAAAATCCCTCAAGTAAAAAAAAAACATTGCATGTTTCTCACAGGTGGATGAAATAATACAAATGCATTCATGACAGGGAGAATTTCTCACGCGTTCACTGCGATTATAATGACGAGATATTCGAACACCAGACATTTTCACCCCCAGGATCAATATTTGAGGATCATGCAATCCCTCTGCTCAAACATGCAACGCATTTTGTTGGGAAATCGTCAAGGACGACACTTAAATTGCAGGATAGGATTTATCTACCTCTGGAGTACAGGAAATTACTGAGTAATTTTTTACCGACGATGTCTATGATTTATAGAAGTGTCAGTGATTTCTAGGAGTAAGACTTTTTATTTCCAGAGCATCATCATTCGGACTCCAATTGTCTATATGAATTTGTCATGCAGATCTACACGGAGAGAATCATTTAGTAAAAATTACGGAACTTTTAGTTAATTTACCGATCACGGAGTTGATTCGAAAAATTTAAGTGACGGTATCGTTATTTTTCACCGATAATTCAGATAAAAATTACGGAACACCGCGAAATAATTCCATGACTTTAGATAAAAATTACGTGACAGTTCCGTAAAATTACCGACAACCGACAATTTTTATTGAATATTTCTCTCAATGTAGTTCCGTGAATTCCTGAAAATTCTGATTGCTGTCTAAATAAATATCACAGCTACCGTTTCATGAATAATACATCATATCGTCCACTATTTATTGCTATTCGATTTATTACGACTTTTAAGAAGTCACGGACATGCGTTTTACGTTTTTTTTTTCGGCGAATTGATGATATAATTTCAATTGAAAATTTTTTACGCGTATTTTCAGTGTCTTATCACATTCTTCAACTTCTAGTGCATTGGAATTGGTGGATATGTCTGTGAAAATGCGGTGTGGAGGTGGAATGGTGGAGAAGTAAAATTGTCTGGTGAATCTGTGTAAAAATTGCGGTTCAGGGGAGGTATGGGACAAAGAAGATTCCTGCAAGACGAATGGCCGTAGGTACGAGCGTGGAATTCCATTATTATGGGAATTGCATCATTCG
>NW_011887783.1:641948-648788 GCF_000806365.1 Fopius arisanus
CTAATGAACAACAAGAAAAACAATGAAACAAGAATAGGGAGGGACTGTTCCCACCCTATTCCATCCCCAGAAGAGACAATCCCATATTCCGAGGATAGATTTGAGGTATAAAAGCCATTGCAAAATTGGGAGGATGGAATCATTGAGCTCCACTTGCTGACTCTGACACTCTGGACTAACAAGTAGTGATTCGTAGTGCCTGAGCAGAGGAATTGAACGAATTAGACGAGTTAGACTGATTAAACTGTTGGATTCATGATGACTTGGTTGTCTTTTGGATTATTGGTGATGCTAGGGATTGCTATCACCGAGGCTAGATCATTGGCGAAGGCACCTGGTGAGTAACAATCAGAAGTAACATTATAAAATTAATTTCAAAGGTTAATGTTTGTGTTAATGTTGCAGTCTCCATTGTGCTGGGTCCCAATGCTCGGGAAATGCTGATGATGCGGTCGAAGAGACACCCAGTGCCCTATCCCCAAAGAGCACTCATGATTTCTGGATATTATCGACCAACACGATCTGATCCTCTCACTGGTGTCTTCGCTCAAGGTAATGCTGTCAGTGGTAGGTCTTCTCTAGGAGGAACTCATCCAAATTATCTACAATCTGGTCCAGAACCTGCGGACGATGTGACTAGTGCAGCGGCAGAGGCTGCACCAGATGGTGGAGATGGTAATGAGGAAAATTATTCAGATGATCGAACTGACGAGCAGCCACAGGATGACATTCAACCGGTAATTCATTCCTAGAACTGCATGTGAAGATTTTTTCGTTGATGAATCATTTCGTTCAGGTTTTGAATAATTTTTAGTGAATATTCTTGAATATTCAATATTCGATTTAAATTGCTGTTTATTATTGGGTTGATAGTATGGCACCGACGCTCCAGGATCAGACAAATCAATCACTGGAGAAAATAATCCAGCAAAGCGTCCAGTGAAGGCTAATAAAGCCACGAAAAAAAACAAGAAGACAACTGCAGATGAGAGTGAGGAAGAAGTTGAGGAGGAGAGCGACGAGGAAGAGTTGTATGATAAGAAAAGGGGGCGACTACCGAATTTCAACAATTTTTTTCCTATGGTCTTCAGATTTCCAAACTCCTATGGCCACAGGGGATCAGAATCTGAGGGATCACCCCCTGGGATGATAACGGCTATTGCCAATAGTTATTCCACAGGAAAGGGTGGAATTGCTAGCTCCATCGCAACAGCTTATGGAGGAACTCCCAATGGGTAATAATAATCTGTAATTATAACTTAAAACATTGTGAATTAACAATTCATTTTTGATTTTGATAGGAAGAAGAAACGTGTCAAGACCACGGAGGAATAATATCCAAAACTCTTCGATGTGAGGAAAATTCCATCAATGGAATAATTATTAATCGACAGATTAGGTTTTCTCGATGTAAATGTTGGGTTCTTAGAATGTAATAATCCCTTTCAATTTGAATAATTGTGAATGAATTATTTCAAATTTAATAAATAAGAATTTTATAATTAGTATCTGAGTTTGTGTTTCACTACGGATTTTAATGATTTTTATTTTGGTGCATGTGTGATCTCTTGGGGAATCAATGGGTGAATTATTTTGAAGTCTCAGGGTCAATAACACTGGCCTCCACTGCTGGCAATGAATTATGTTCGCCCGGGGCAGCTTTCTATCTTATTAGCGTACGATGACGCACCAAAATCAGACAGGGAATTCCCAGAACTCTCAAGTACACGTCCCTCTTGTCCAACAAATGGAGAATGTCTCATGGCAATCCGGGAATTTCATTCAACAAGAAAATCAACATCCATTTTAGCATAAAAATTGTCATGAGATTCTATTAGCGGTGAAGATACGAGGAAGGTCCTTGAGAAATTTCCATACGATACATCAAATCACTCCCATAAATGTGGAATTGCCCAAGTAAATATTTATCGCTCAATGATATTCACTGGTGAGACGCATGAAAATACAATTAGCGACACATAGTTGGTGGTTTTTGAAAAATCCCATGGGAATAACCCAGACCGGTTTCACCGATTTAAAAGAGCGGCTAATCATCTCTGAACGTCAGTTCTTCGTTTACGATAGGACAGTCGAGTCGTGAGATCTCAAGCTCAAGTGAAAAAAAAAATGGCTAAACTCCTTGCAGTTGTCATCCTTTTGATTGTGACATGTGCATCGGCGTATCCGACCATTCAATCCGATGAACAAGGTAATCAAATCTATTTACTTGAATGATTTTTTTTTGGAGATCTCCACGAGACATTTACGTCGAAGATAAAACTTTTGTTTGGACGTAAATTTTTCCACGCGATTTCAGTCGATATCTCGAAAATGAAACAAGATGACGATTTTTCCATAGAAACCTTTTTGGTAGATCTACATTTTTTCTATAAAAAATGTTTATATAAAAAATTAATTTTGTCCTTTCAATTCGGAGATACTGACGAAAAACTGGCGACGAAAAAAAATGCACTTCTCCTGATTTACTACTCCGCTGCTGAATTGAAATCAGCAATATTTGATAATTGTTTATCCGCAAATTATCGGGGATTCCCAGCTTTTTTTGAAGTACATATGTGGTTTTACTGCTGAATATTCATCCCTCTGATTTTACTCCTGAGAGTAATCTAATTCGAAGTCCTGAACAACAAATTGCAGATAGAGATTTCAAGGTGAGAGTGGCTAGATCGCCAGGTCCTGATCCACTTCATCACCATCATCATTACGGCGGATATGATGGGTATGGAAGATATGGAGAACATGGAGGATATGGAGGATATGGAGGATATGGAGGATACGGAGGATACGGAGGATATGGTGATAACGATGGAGGCTATGGATCCCAAAGATACAATGGCTATGGAAATCAGAGATTCAATGGCTACGGAAATCAAGGATACAATGGCTACGGAAATCAGGGATACAATGGCTACGGAAATCAGGGATACAATGGCTACGGAAATCAGGGATATGGAAACCAGGGATACAACAGATATCCCCAGTCTGGAAACTCTCAATCCGCTGCCAACGCAAATTCCGGTTCCTTCAACACTCCATTTGGCAGTGGATCCTTCGCCTCTGCCAATGCCAACTCCAGGTACAGCAATTTTTTTTTTCATCCATCGATTTATTCTAGAAGATTCAATATTCATTATTTTTTCACCCTTTCAGAAACGACAACGGAGAAATCTACTGAGAACGACTCGCCCTGACTGAAGAGCTACTGAATAATCATTCGTTCCTTGAAAAACATTTTCAACACCTGTGAATCGTCTTTAATTTATTAATTTTAATACAACCGCATGAATTACTCCTGAATTATTTATAAGTGTTCATATTTTTACTTCTGTGAATGAATCTAGGAAATATAAAAGTTAGGATTTTAGGATAATTCAATTTAATTCAATTCAATTCCTATCTCGAATGATTTCATCAATAAAAATAATGAATTTGTATCCTTAATAAATAAAGAAAAGCCTCTATTTTCTCAGATGATGGGAATTATTAATGAGTCACAGACGACACCTCGAAACCGGAAATGGTAATTGAAATGATTGGGGAATCGCAATCAGAAGAGCATTCTAGGATGAAATAATCCACGAGTTCATCGAATTGGATTCAAATTTAGAAAAATCTGAACCGAAGAGACAATTAATAACATTAACAATTTTTCGGGGGGCAGAAGAGAAGAATGAAGGCTTTCATTTTCGTGGGAAAATTAATTACACCTTTTATATTGAAAATAAAAATGGAATTTAGAAAACAGTTTATCTGTTCTCGCTCATCAGTTGATTCTCACGCATTCAAATCAGTCTCAAGAGAACTTGATTTCTTTATAATTCTTTATGGAGAGATATGACCGAGATATTGAGAGATGTGATTGCATGGATTAAAAACCAATGCTAGAACCACAGATGGTCAGGAATGCATTTGTGTATTTTCGAATTGCAGACTGTATTTCGTTATCAGTGGGAATCTTGCACGTAACGTACGGCTGTTTATTATAGGAATGTATAAAATATGAGACACATGGGAACGGGTCAATCGAGGATCCACCAGCTGCGTGCAAACATCAATCAGCCTTGGACAGGAATTGAACAAAAAAAGTCGATTGAGCAAACAGGAGACAAATCTGTCCAATTGTCACTGTAGTTGTCAATTGAAAATGATTTCTGAAACGAATTCGAAACCTAGAAAACAGAATATCACGAGGGAGGATCATGAATAATACCAGGGGATATGATTTTCTCCTGTCTAATAGCAGGATTAGTAAATATTTCATCAGGCTGTTACTATTCAAGATCATTACTGCCTCGTTGATGTTCTCCATCAGAGCGACCAAAGACAATGGCTACCATTCACTCTTGATTAAAGAAATTTATGAAAAACGTGGAACTTGTGGAATACTCATTTCATCAGCTGAGCACCATCAGTGTAAGTGCTAGCTATTCTAGTTTACCAGGTCACGATGGACTTCTTCAAGGTTCTAATTTGATTCACAGCATTTAAGGATCTTCGACGGTGGCATGGGCTGATCAAGACTTTATCGGACGACGGAATACCAACACTCATGATCACTTTCGGACAATTTGAGGAGAGATTCGAGTACTACACGAAGAATGCCGTTCGACCCCTCGTTGTCATTATTTTTGCGAGTGTCCAAGAGGTGTACAGCTTTAGTAAAATTGCCATGCACTTGGATATGACTTATGCTGTGTGGATTTTCTTGTTTGTCGACGAAGCTAGTGTGGGTAATTGTGAATTTTGTAGGAGTCCACACGGAAATTTATTGAATCTTAGATATAATACTGAAGCTGTTGTATCATGTTGTGGGACTAATATGATTGATGAGTGGTGGTCTGTTGTGAAAGGACACACAACTAGTCTTGAACTTGGACAATGGAACGATCAGAGTCAGGAGATCGAGTGGTTTTTCGATGATGCTCTTTACAACCGAAGACACTCCATCGGAGGTCAAGAATTTCGAATCGGCGGTGTCAAGGTAATGGTGTTGACATTATTTTTCTCAACACCTGCACGGAAAGTCCGCACTTTCCTTCCTGATAAGCGAGGGGGAAAGTGAGAAAGGGAAATTCAAGACTTTCCACCCTAGGGCGGAAATCATGCACTTCCCAATGATTTTTTAAAGAAGAGAGTAAAACACTCTTGAATCAATTGCTGAATAAATAAAAATGTGCATTGAATGAGTACTATCCGTTTAATTCCAGAAATCAATCTACTTTTGGGAGGAAAATGGCGTATTTTATGGATATCTAGGGGAATTTTTGAAAGAATTATCCCTCTCGTTAAATTTTACTCCAAAAGTGATCTGGCAAGAGGACTACGGAACCCGGAGTGATGAAACATCCGGATGGACCGGTGTCGTAGGATTACTCGAGCGAAGAGAAGCTGATCTAGTAATCTGCGAATTGCGCATGACTAATGAGCGATTTTACGTAGTTGATTACACAATTCCCATCGAAATCGGAGGTACACGTCTGTATCTGAGAAAACTAGACGCTGCAAGGCTCCATTGGAATGCTTACTTCAAGGTTCCGATCAATTTTATCCATCAAAATCCCACCGAGATCAAAATATTATCTCCATTTTCAGGCATTCGCAGTGGACGTGTGGGTAGTAATTATCAGTTTAATTATATCAGTGCCCATTCTTTTGACTCTCATCCAGTACAGGAGACACTCTTATTTCGTTCCACTAACGTTTGAGCATTATTCATGCATCTGGGGTATTTACTGCCAACAGGGGGTAGCAGGTACGATTAATTTTATCAATCGGTATTCGAGCATTGATTTTCATTTGATCAGTGATAATAAAATATTTGGAATAGTGTCCCCCAAACGAACGTCTTTGAGAATCGTTTATCTGTCAGTGTTCGTATCTGCTTTGGTGTGCTCTGGGGCATATTCAGCGTCATTGATCAGCTTCCTCGCTGTATCCTCCACTTATTCACCGTTTAATACCATGGAGGAATTTGTTAACGATGGTAGTTATCAACTAATAGTATTAAAAGGTAGTCCAGACTATGATATGTTCAAGGTAATTCCACTTCTTCATTTCCCATTCCTTCTTCACTGATATATTTCCAATTGTTCTCTTCAATTTGTTAACAGACATTAATACTAGGATGAATAAATTAATTAACAATATTTATATTGATATCCTTTTGATGGCACTGGAATATTTTTCTCGTTATTTTGTTATTTATTTATTTTTCGCAGACTTCTAATCTGACACTCGTGAAGAAGATGATGTCTCTCATGAAGCCGATAGATTTGTTGCCCCAGAGCTTTCAGGAAGCTTTTAATCAGGTATCAATTTATAATTTGAGTTCGATGCTTTCGACGTGCACATCTCTATCACTTGAAATTTCACTGAATCTCCAGGTGTGCACAGAGCAAGTCGTATTTTATACCCATGAAGCTATAAAAAAAGCTATGGCCAATAGAATAGATTGTGAAATAACTTCTGTATACAGTGGAACGACGGAAAACTTGGCATTGGCTCTTCCACGAAATAGCGACTACCGACAACTCGTTAATTCTCAGTAGGTGGAATTAAAAAAAAAATTTAATACCAGAGTGGAAAACTGGGGTGTGTGGATTTTTTTCGAGGTCAATTTTTAGCCGATATCTCGAAATTGGAGGAAGATAACGATTTTTTGATAGATACATTTTTTCCAGCTCTCAGTTTTTTCTATAAAAAATGTTTACATGAAAAATTCGCTATGTTCTTTCTATTCGGAGATATTGGGTAGAAACTCGTCTCGAGAAAAATGCACTTTACTCAGTTTACTGCTTGACTACAGAATTGTAAGTCAAC
>NW_011887783.1:648798-650299 GCF_000806365.1 Fopius arisanus
ATTTATTGGAATAAAATACCTTCAAGGATCCGACGATTTGGGGATAATGGAATGCTCCAGAGATTAAGTAACAAGTATTTCACCGAGTATTACAGAAAGGAGCTCAACCATCCTTCAGTCCATTTGCAAGGAATTCTGCCAATTATAACTATATTAGCCGCTGGATTTGTAATTGCTTCAATTACTTTCCTTATTGAAAGAATTACCTGTTCTTCTCGGAATAATTCACTCAATCTAAGCAGAAGAATCAGTTTTTGATGAAAAAAAGGATCCAGTACCCGCGGTTTTATGGAGAAAATCAATGAAAATTAAATTGAATTAATTGTTAGTACTAATTAGCGGAAAAAATTTCCTCGTGCCATTTTAATAAAGACGGATTTGAGAATTCAGTGCGTTTGAAGTATTATTTTATGAACCATTTCTTATGGGATGATCTCAGAGGTTTGGGGAGACTTTTCGATTCTTTTTGTAAAAGATTTCTGACATAATGACTATTGAATCTGCAAATGACCCCTCATTTTACCGACGAAACAACGGAGTGATGGGCAAACATGGAATGTTTGTGATGATGTCAGATATAAACGACATATCCCATAATGTTCCAGAAAAACAGAAGGAGTAAACACAGAAGGAGTAAACACAGTAGATATGGACTCTCGTTTAGCAATCTGTATTATTTTATCAGTGAGGTTTGATAGACAAATGCAAAACGCATGTCTCCTACAGAAATATAAAAAATGAGAGAGTGGAATTTGCACAGAGTTACAATTTTCCAATGTCACGATGTGAAATCATCATGACTTCTCCCTAAACCGTTCGAACGTTAATTGCGAATTCAATAATGAAGAGCAATACTAGGAGGAAAACAATATTTTTGAAGGATGAAAGGAGAATTAAATTGTCTATTTTATTTGTTCTATTGGAAGTTATCAGTAATGCTCTATTCGTGGTTTCTGATAATCTCAATGATGAGAATAATTACCACACACCGTTGATCCGAGAAATATATGAGAAAAGAGGAACTTGTGGAATAATTCTCTCGTCAGCTGAAGATTATCAATGTAAGTAGACGATTGTCCTGTTGAATAACTAAATATGAATTACATTTTACAAAATAAGAACTGAATATTAAAGGATAATATTCATTTATAAATTTAAATATTTCTATTGATCGTTTTCATAATTTTCGTCTAGATAATTTCGAAAAAAAAAAAATAGTTAATCGTAGAAAATATTTAGAAGATTGACTGATTACTGTAATTAAACATGAATATTTAATTCTTCTTGCAGCATTCGAAACCCTGACGATCTGGCACGGGATATCCCGGACTTTATCAGACGAAGGAATACCGACTGTCATGATCAGTTTCGAGCGATTCAAAGAAAGATACAATTTTTACTCTGGACGAACTGTTCGTCCTCTAGCCGTAATTATTTTTGCAGCTATAGGAGAGGTACACAGTTTTGGTCGAATTACCAGGGATTTAGACATGAGTTATGC
>NW_011887783.1:651384-652756 GCF_000806365.1 Fopius arisanus
TGGGGTAATGGGTACGGCTTCCAAAATCCAGAGAGTTTAACCTGGACTGGGGTCATTGGTAAACTCGAGAAGAACGAAGCTGATCTGGCAGTATCTGAATTTCGCATAACGAACGAACGACTCGATGTTGTTGATTACACAGTCCCTATCGGAGTCGGAGGTACTCGATTGTATTTGAGAAAACTTGATGCAGCGCGTCTCCAATGGAATGCTTACTTCAAGGTATTTTTTTATCGGGATTGGACTAATAGTCAATGGAAAATTGAATAAATTCTGATATAATAAATAATAAATAAATATAATTTTGGTATTTCCAGGCGTTTGCAGTGAACGTATGGATAATCATTATCGGTTTAATTATAACAGTGCCAGTACTTTTGACTCTGATGAGGTATAGGAAAAAACGTTGCAATCTTTTTTCACTGGCTCTTGAACACTATTCGGATATCTGGGGAATTTACTGTCAACAAGGATTATCGGGTACTGTATTACTGATTTTATGGCCTATTTGAAACACTGATGTACATGATTAGGATTTTAAATAGTATTCCCCAAGGAAACATCATTGCGAATAGTTTATCTATCGATATTCATATCAGCGCTGGTCAGTTCAGGCGCATATTCTGCATCATTGATCAGTTTTCTCGCGGTTTCTTCTTCGTATTCTCCATTCAATACGATGGAAGAATTCGTGGAAGATGGGAGTTATCCACTCATAGTACTGAAAGACAGTCCAGACTATCACATGTACAAGGTAATTACGAATTATTGTTCAATTATTTTCATTATACCCCCCAAATCATTGGATGGAATCACAAAGTTATTGCTAATCGCTTCTAACTTTGCAATTTTTGTAAATAAATTTCTGAGGAACGGTTGATAAGATTCACATGAAAAAAACATGTTCATGTCTCGCGAAATTTCATCATCGGAATAATTTTCATACTTCACCAAAAATTCAGGAAAATTGTTATTAAATAGTAATTATTATTGTGAAATTTCGTTATATCACAGACATCCAATCAGACGCTCGTCAAGAAGATGATGGCACTCATGAAACCGGTGGATTTACTACCTAGGAGTTATCAAGAAGGATTTAATGAGGTATAATGATAAAACGTAAAAACTGAAAAATTTCAGTTGGCTTCATTTTGGATTTTGAATATAAATCAAGTTTATGCATTTGATTTATTTACAATGAATTTTAAGATATGCACGAAGAGAGTGGCATTTTATACTCATGAAGCAATAAGAAGAGCAATGGTCAATAAAATACCCTGTGAGATCACTGCAATAAATACTGGAAAAACCGAAACGTTGGGAATGGCTCTTCCACGAGGGAGTGAGTACAGAGGACTAATTAATTATCAGT
>NW_011887783.1:657736-659320 GCF_000806365.1 Fopius arisanus
TGTTCAATAATTGTAATGGAAATCGCTCTGTACTTTTCGAAAACCCAGACATTAATAAAGAAAATTAATTTTTGCATTCATTACCTAATGGCTGATTGCAATATACTATATCATGATTATTTGCGATGGCAATTACGATCGCAATCTTTCGCCGAAACACGCAAGACTGCCCCGATAAATATCCCCTGAAAAATTTATTCGGGAGAAAAACGTCGATGAGAACTTGTAAAAAAAATTATCGTATGAAGTTTAAATAATTTCGTAATCACTCTGCACTCGATATTTAATTGTAAATTCAGTGAACTCTTTGATTACTACTCCAATTAAATTAATTATTAACTTCCTCCTCTCTTTCTCCTCTCATAATTATAATTATTCAAAACCAATTCCATAAATTTCAATCTGTCAGACCCCAACAGCATCAATGGTAAAATTTTGGAATTCAAAAAATCTGATGGAGATTTTTTTACCGGCGTACATACTCCATGCAATATTTGGTATTGCTGTCCTACGCTATCCCATGGATAAACCAAGAGTGAAGCTATCAATTTTTTATTCCATCGTGCACTACTCGATTTATGAGTATTTCTTCATTCCTTTATTTCTCCATTGGTCCACTTTGCCCACTCTGGATCCCCAGGAAAAAGTATTCTACATCATAATACTCATTTACAACGTGTACATGATCCTTGGTGTAATCTACATATGGATAAACTACAAAGTATCTATTTACTCTTCATTTCCTTTTTACCGCACAGTTCCATTCCATTCCATTTTATCCTCATTCCATTTTATTATGTATCCATTTTTTCATGATGTCCCATTTTGCCCGGATCTCCCCTACTATGACCGCAATTTTCTAGGAGAACTTGAAGACACTGTGGCTGGCATCAGAAGTAGAGGACACCCTGGATGGAATAGGCGTAAAAAAAGACCCTCAGCTACTGATAATTTGTCAGTTCTCTGTGTTTTTACTCTGGATTTTTATGATATTTGGAATAAATCTCAGTACAGCAATGTGGGTGGACACCAGATCTACAAGATTCGACACCCATTTTGTGAACACATGCTGTCTCATGCATCCTGTTCATATCAACTCGTTGCTGGAGTTGAATTATTACATCCTGATCAGGTACATTATCTTCAGGTTTATTCACCAATATCTCATCTTTCATTTTCTTCGTGCAGATTTGCGTCTCATCGATACAAATCCATCAATGAGTTCCTGAAGAATCTCATATTATCGAATGCCAATAAACAATTGAAGTCTCAATATCAGCATAAACTGAGGATTCGAACCATCAGTGTAAATGTGGAGAGATCATTCTCAGAGGATGACATAAAAAGAAAAATACAAGTCTTGAAGTAAGACCCAAAATTTCATCTGATTAATTAAATAATTGTTATAATTTCATTGTGTAGGCATGTGCATTTGGAGCTCAGGAAATTGACTCAAAGACTCGGAAAATCTTATTCTCCGCAGATAATATTTCTCATGGTCTCATCTTTTTTTGTGATAACTTGGATGCTTTATTCAATTTATTGTGCAATTTCACATACATCATTGGAAACTCATACAAAGAG
>NW_011887783.1:661305-662332 GCF_000806365.1 Fopius arisanus
TCATCTGATCTCCAGTCAAATCTTTATCCTTCGTTGCAGACCAAAAGGGGAATTTTAAAATCATCACGGACAAAAGAAATCATGAGATTCTGAATATAGAGCGGCTGGTCGGTGGGAATTCCCCAGAATATTCGTCCTTCCTCGCGAAATAAACACAAAGGCATTGAAGAAAATGAGAAAGTATAAACACCACACGTTGCAACTGGAAGTTCCAAAAAAAAATAAATGGTCAGAGTATCCCTGACGGGTTGGAGGTATCTGGTATAAAAGCCCGAACCATCTCCATTGCCATCAGTCCTCTACTAGTGAATCGAACCTATAATTCCACAGAAGAACCAGAAGAAATCCGAAAAATGAAATTCATCATCGTGTTATCCATGATTGGAGTCAGTGCGTTAGCACAACCTTTATCAGAGATTACCAATAATCCCGGTAATTCCCTTAATTAATTAAATTAATTTATAAATGAAAGATCCCATCAATTAAACCGCTGACCGACAAATTATTCGACCTATAAAAATGTGGAATGCGGAATTAATTTATTTCTGCGGACTTTAGGTCCTGAAATTGCATCGAAATTCGAAAGAGTCATCAGATCTGCAGATCCAGGATATGGATATGGTCAATATTATGGGGGCGGATATAATGGGCATTACGGAGATGATTACGACAGGTATGGCAGCCGCTACGGCTATGGCGGCTACCATGGACCCTATGGTGGATACCATGGAGACGATTATGATGGATTTGATGATCATTATGGTGGCGGATATGGAGGATATTACAGTCACCGTTACTAATGGTAATATCATCAGTAATTAAATATTTTAACACCTGATATTTTCACCGAAAACAGAGGTGCTCATTTGTCCCATTTCTAGTGAATGAAATATTTTCCCATGGAAAAATTTCAATAATTTATTGTCTAAAATGAAAAATCCTATCATCATTTTATTTTATTTCTGCTGTCGTCCTGATATATTGAAAATTTATATTCACAGAAGACGAGGCACTTGAAAGCTGACAA
>NW_011887783.1:664082-666243 GCF_000806365.1 Fopius arisanus
TTGGATTGCATATCGAATGCAAACCACACCCCCTGAACAATTCCTCGTTATTCAGCAATTGAGATTCCAAGTGGATTCGAAATTCCAATGAAGCACAAACAGAACAAAAATCGTTGGTTCAAGGGTGAAATTACTTCTCTCCAATTGTTCGCCCTAAGATTTTTTTATAATCCTAATTCCTCATCGAATTTTTTCTAACAATTCCGTCAATCATTTATCAAAAATTTACCGGCCTCGACAACGTACTATTTTAAAAAAAAAACTGGACTTTTGTGCAGAGATATAAAAAAGAGGGAATCCCCAGTGGATGATGATGCTGAGTTTGAGCAAGGGTGGTGGGGATGGTGGTCTCGACCTCAGCGCCATTATGAGTCGTATGAGTGCGCGAACTGGTGCTCTAGTCCTGAAAAGTGTTTCAATCTTCCTGACGAGCGGACGAAAGGCATCGGTTAACTCGAAAAAGCCCAGCACCGAGTCACCCCCCCGGAGGAGACGCAGACGACGTCCTGACGATGCCAGTATGAAAACATACCACGCCAAGGTCGTCGATACGTTGCGCAAGAAAACAAGATTCTCAAGGTCATTTCAATATAAACATAAACAAAGCTCACTAAAAAATTTTTTTATGTAAAACTGGTAAAGTTGTATCAATTATTAAATATTGAAATATAAATAATATTATCAATATTTAAAAATATACAAAATATATTTTTTATAATATTAAAATATTATAAAAATAATGGGATTCTATTTCACTTGATGGATTAAGATTCTCTTAGTAAAATTAATGCAAGATTTAAATGAATTTTTTGTCGTAGAGTCGAGCTGGAAGCGCTATGTAAAATCTACAGAAAACTCACGTCTCTACCTGGGCAGCAAAAGGGCCCATCGATTTTGAGTAAAGGGCCTCAAACAATCCAAACCGTTGAGGTAATCACCATTAATTAAATTAATTTAATTCGATAAAGTTGAATTCACTAATTCGCGACAGAATTTTTAGAAAGGCATTATGAATCATTTAAGTTTTCTGTATTAACTTGACACCAGGGAATTGATCGCACGATATTTCGAGAGTTGATGCACAATACTTTCGATATCATCACAGAAGACGCCTTAATTGAGAGAATGTTTTGCTGTTGGGATCGAGAATGCGAGGGTGCAATTAGACTGGAGTCCTGGATAACAGGACTGGACGTTTTCCTGAGAGGTACTCTCCGGGATAAAATGGAGTTCTGTTTCAGAGTTTATGACCTGAACTCTGATGGGTACATCACGAAGGATGAGATGTTCCAATTATTCAAGTGGGTCAATCATGAAATATGAAAAGATATCGGGCAATAACTCCATGATATTGTCGTCGGAAATTAGTCAGGGAATAATTAATTTTTCTAGAAATTGCTTAATAAAGCAGCCTGGTGAGGAAGACCCGGACGAAGGGGTCCGAGATCTTTCGGAACTTGCGCTCAAAAAATTGGATGTTGATCACGATGGAAAAGTCGCCTTTACAGACTATGAAGCAGCCATCAAGGACGAGCCTTTATTACTAGAAGCATTCGGCCAATGTTTGCCGACAGAAGAGAGTTGCAACGCTTTTCTCATCACTTTACAACCATAAAACGAACCCAGATCTAGTCATTGTAATTATATTTTAGCATTACCCAACACCCAAATTTTTGAATAAAAAAAAATGGAATTCTCGGAGATATAAAATTTTCATTCGATGCACCAGTCATGCACCTCATGGCACTCCATAATAGAGTGGATTGAGATTTTTCTAATCGTGTTTCCTCGTATTTTTTGTTTCATTTTTCTGGTGAACTCCCCACGGAATAAATGTAAAAAAATGATGAATTTTTGTGGACTCACCGGCTGAACAGCCCTTTCTATATAATCCAATGTTTTTCAGACGTGAAATAATCCAATAGGTGATATAATCCTGCAAAACTGTATAAAAATATTTTGTTCCACTTGATACACTCGATTTTCACATTTTATTTGATATTTTTTTCACTTTTCAATCACACGCAAACTCGACGATCGCCGTTCAAATGCTCTCACTCACGTTTCCGTACTAAAAACACCATTTTTTGACTGACCCCGTGTGTATTTACATCGCCGATGGCACAGTAACACGATACAGTGTCAGAATAAATGAACTGTC
>NW_011887783.1:666618-671797 GCF_000806365.1 Fopius arisanus
TTTTTTTAGTAACAAATTGAGTAACAAATTCTTGGTTAAAGGAAAATTATAAATACGTGTATAATAATTATGGCACGTGCCGTTTTTTAATCTATTATAAACGAATTTTCATTATCCATAATAATTACAAACAATAATGACAATGTAATTACAAAATACGTAGGTTCATTCATTGCGTCATATATTCTCCTGAATCAGTCTTAACCCTGGGATTATCAAACGATCGCGTTGAATGATCTTCAGATTTATAATCGTAGATTTTTTTCGAGTCGACTCATTTGATAATCCTTGGGCTAATTGAAAAATATTTAGTAAGAGTTCTGTATGTATTTGTGTTTTCTGCGTTTTAAAGGTACATCAGTGATGCGACGAGTCGCGAGAAAAATGAACGAATTTAATGCGTAAATTATCGAAATTAAAGTGATAAAAATAATCGGGACAAAACCCCAATGGAAATAATTCCCATATTTCATCGTATGTACAGCATCAATATTCAATAAAACAAAATTTAAAACGAAATTCTATCTTACAAATAATCCTCACAAGAGTTTGATTTAAAAAATTTCGACAATTGCTTTATCATTTTTTACATCAATAATGCATTCTATGAAAAATAGTTTTAAAATAGTTTAAAATGGTTTTAGGAGCATTTTCTTCGATGAGAATAAAAAATTGTGATGTCCCTCAATTTTATTAATAATATCAACGGTTAATCGGATCGATATTAGCCTAAAGTCGTTTCCCCTCGTGGTATTGATACGAAGTATTTAACATTAATCGACAATGATCCTCATATACGCACTTCGTTCACTCATCATTAGACAATAGTTTATTAATAATTAACATTCATTCGTTTTCATCTGCGTAATATATATTATTCAGGGACTAGCAATTATCGTTCACTTACGTACTATAATTCCGGTAGATTACGTGAAATCGACGTTAAAATTCGAGCGACAAAATTCATTATTTCTCCTCAAATCGTTTAATCCTATGTTTACAATTCTTTTAACTTATCCTCATTAAATCCTTTTTATAGATAAATTGATTTACTAAAATATATAATATAGTATCATCGTGGTATTATCTGTGATTCGTCGGATTTATCTCATTTGTAATTCAAGGAATTTGTTTGTTTATTAATTTCATAACTCTTCTTTCTATCTAGTAATTGGAAATTGAATAATGTACTTTTTATTTCTCGGAACTGTGGAACCTTAAATTCGACGTGTAATAATAATTATAACAATTGAATAAATGCACGGAAAATGCATTTAATTCTGTAAATCTGTTCCAGTGATTTGTATTTAATCTCGGCAGTATTCATTTCTTGTAAGTCTCACTTTTTCGCGACATTTTTTTTTTATCGAGATCGGAGTTGTGGCAGTGTCTGAATAATTGAACAGAGTTGGACAGTCTTAATGATTGTTAAATTTTCATTGTGCTGCTGAATCGGTAGATAAAAATTATCGAAAAAATACACGAGATTATATACAAATATTTTTGTGATAATTAACTTGCATAATAAATAACAACATTTTTTTCCCTCTCGACATTTCAATCAAATATTTCCGATTTCCACGTGAATTGACATTTTTTAACATTAATTTCAAATCTATCTCCGAAGGGTCTTTGAAAATTCAAAGATTCAATTGATTTAACATCTAGGCCATATTTCCCATTTTTCATTAAAAAAAATGAATAGAGAATTTAAAAAAAATTGATGAACTCCATGCAAGTCTCTCATCACAAATAAATGCCAAGATTCGTCAAAAATTTTGTCTAACCCTGTCAACTAAGCTAAAATAAAAACTTGATTGAGTAAAATATACATCGGAAGCTTTAGCAAGATGAAATATTAGGTTCCGCAGTCTCTTCCACCACGCGGGAAATTTCTTTTCATTCGGTTTGGTAAAAGTTATTGTACTCTTCTATTTACAAGTGCGGAAATAATATGTTATATAATATATATGCATTCAATATATCTGTCTACGATTACTATTTATGAGCAGCCCAGCTATACAACTTACACCACTCTAATGATCACAATTGGATGAACTATTTTGTTGACAAAAATAATCGTCGATTCGGCTTAGACAAACAACAACAACAGCAACAACAACGAAAGAAAGGAGATGTTGATATTAGACCGATGTGATGTGTTCATTAACGTTAAAATGTCTCTTCCATAAAAATTTCTTGATTTATCTTAAGTCACGAGTAAAATTTTTCAGAATAAAATCTCGAGCTATGATCTACGTATTTTAATGCAAATAAAAAATCTAGTTTAATGTCTCATCCTGGCAAATAACGAAATCAGCTGAAACTATTCAATTAGAAAAATACAATTTTTCATGAAAATGATTGTTACGAAATTTTATCCATCTCATCCAGTAATTTCAATTTCAATATGCAGGAAATACTATCTCTAGCATCTCCGCTCCATCGATTCTAATGCCCAAAATGTATTTTTCTTTTTTCATCCCTAAAATAAACTTGAGTTATGACTTTATTCTTGAATTTTCAAACTTCCTTAAAACACTGGACACGAGTGTGTCGCATGTAAAGTGTATCATATTAAAATACTCTTAGACATTTGTATTTCACTTTCTTCTGAACTATTTATCTCACTTTTGTAATAGCTACGCCATTTTCATTTTTTTTTTTTCGTCAAATCGTCTAAAAATATGTTGAATGTATCTCCCCCTTCCCCTTCTCTCAGCCTCTCACTCATGCCATTCATCAAATCACGATTAATCTTAGACTACCGTGCACATACCATCATCTTTATAATATATAATTTCCTCTTCGATAAACCCGTAGGGTGAAACCACTCTGTGTTCAATGAAATTGGACGGCGATACCGTAAATGAGGAAAAAAGAAAAACAATCGTGTGAAATTATTGAATATCCTTTGAGCTGTTTGCCCCTGAGAAATCTTGAACTTCAAACTCAACAAGCGGCAAGTTAATGTTTCACTACGTGATTCCGCATCAATTTCATTTCTATTGACCAATTAATATCATTCAAATCAACGAGTCACGGCACACCGATTTATCTCGTCTGTGGGTAGCACCGTTGCATTTAGGTACGGAAAAAAAAAAATTTTATTATTTATTTCCATTCCTTTTCACTCCTCGACATCTATACCACGGATGTTCATTCATCTTTCAGATTTAATCAACTCTCAATTGATTGACTTCCACTGAATTATGATTGGGAATAAACATCCATTGTTCTGTCCACTTTTCATTCCGTTAAAAAATAATGAAACAAAGACACCTAATATGCCATTTTAAAAAGCAACATTAAATCCCACTACTTCGAATTCTTTCGAAAGAAAAATCCGCTTGTACCTCCACATCGTTATCCAACTACACATTCACTATGGCAGCTCTTATTTCTAAATTAACTCCCTAAAAATTCACTGGAAAACGCAGTTGAATAGTCGATGTGATCTCCTCCCAAAAGACAATGATTCCATTGCCACATGACGCGCTCGACTGAAAATCCACACTGAGCCCACAAATTTTCATGAAAAAATAATGATATATCTTACTTCATCTCGTTCATTCAATTTTTATCTTAGATTAAAATGAATTTCGATATTCATTGGCGACTGCTTGGGCGTCCTGTGACTTAAGAGTTGTCATTTCCTCTGCTGAGCCATGATCACCAGCTTGATCATCCACAAAATTTATACTTCCTGCTTTGTACCACACGACAACGTCAACT
This sequence comes from Fopius arisanus, assembly GCF_000806365.1. Classification (NCBI taxonomy): domain Eukaryota; kingdom Metazoa; phylum Arthropoda; class Insecta; order Hymenoptera; family Braconidae; genus Fopius; species Fopius arisanus. Next base: position 670,354 of record NW_011887783.1, read on the forward strand.
ATAAATGCTAAGAGTAGTATACCACCGGTTGTACCTGAAATGATAATTGAATTATCCAGAATTTATCGAGCCCAGAGTTTCATTGTCTATTTATCGAAAAAAAATTGTCTGGTTATTGAATTACCATGGAAGAACATCCTGAATATTTTTGCGTCGTAGAGCCAACAGGCCCCTCTCTCCCCACAGGCATATTCCCAAACCAAACAAGCAGAATCCACAACAGCACCGTAAACTATCGGACAAGGTACATTACCTGTTTAAAAAATAAATCGAGATTACTATTTTATTGTTGATTGGTTGATTGTACAAGTCATATACACAGAGTTCATCTATTTACCGAATAATCCAATGGCAAATTGTATAAGGCCCAAGGCCATTGCCTTGTCCCGAGGATCCACACACCTGAGTATTAGTAACATTGAACCCACTTCACTCGTTGAGTGGATAAAAACGAATACTGAGAAGAGAATCATGTAAACCCAGATGTTACTGCATTCCAGCTCGCAGTAACCTATCGTTGCTGTACTCAATAACTCGGGATATGTCTCGTTTTGCCCGATACATTGACAATTTGAAAACTGAAATATTAAAAAAAAAAATTCAATTCAATATTCCTTCAATAATTCATCATTATTTTTCGAATTGTCTCTTCTTTAAACTGTCCTTGATCTGAATGATGGCATACATTAATAGTGGAACATTTATCACAATTTAAATAATCTCTGGATTCCGTCAGATTCTCGTTTGAAAAGAAATTTATATCCATCTCGTATGATGTAAGCTATCAGTGCACGTGTGACCATGAAAATCTGTGCCATTGAAGTTTACCGAATATAATCAAAGTCGGTGAGAACGATTGAAGAGAGGACAATCCGTAGCCTATTAAAGTAACCTTGAAATAAATAAGTCCATAATCTTCAGCAAATATAGACCATTGAGGTAATATAACTGATAGTATAAAAAATTGTCAATGTCAAAGTCTCAACCTTCAAACAACAGATAAAAACGATATCCCTTGTTCATTTTCGTCTCGTATTTTTTTTATGCAATTATTTCCGATGTCTTCTCAAATATCAAAATAAATGTGAAAATTGCGGATTTTTTTGGGTCAATTCAATCACTAATTTGTCAGAAAATTCAGGAAATGAAAAAAAATAATTAAATATTCAATTTCTACTTGAAGTAGAAACAACAGTTATGACACGTAATTCAGAAAAATTACCGAAGAAACTTTGCCATCTGCTACGGTGTAATTCGAACAGCCAGCGTGACACGCGGAAAAGTAGGTTTTCCTATCAGCTCCACAAATTGGACTGAACTTATAACGATCGCAGTCACAGCTGGGCTCGCATGTTGGCTCAAACCCAGGAATCCTTCATAAAAATTTTCCAAGGATTAATACCTCATAATTAATTACCTGAATGATGTCTTACCCTTCAGAATT
>NW_011887783.1:672552-675145 GCF_000806365.1 Fopius arisanus
TAGCACAAAAGGCCTCGGTGAGATTTGCTTGAAGATTCACGCAGTTGCCAGATCACAGAAATTAAAAATCTCCATATTCCCAATCTTTGAATTTGAATAGAATTCCCATATACCTGTTTAACAGATGAATTTAATTGATGGCACGTAAATTTAAAAATTATTGCTTGAGATGTTTGGGACTGGAGTCTAGAATTTCGTTCGAACTGATGATGTCAGGGATCAGAGATAAATGAATCTAGCATAAGAATATGATTTTGTCAGTTAGTGTAACGAATGATCTCTTCCTCTGGGTGATTCCCACAGAATTAGCTTTTATATTCCCCTCTGGATGAGCAAAGGGGAGGTAAAGAAATGGGAATTCCAGAGACGTGAGTCGTGGCAACCCCGCATAGATCCATAGACCACGGAGAAGGTAAAAGAGGATGGGGAGAATGTGGATAATGGTGAACAGGAGACAGACCAAGAATTATAGCAGCTGATGTATCGAACGAAAGGGAAAGGAAAAATAGTGGGGACCACTGGAGAAAGCCTGTGAAAAAGTATAATGAGAAGGGAAAGTAATTGGATATCCCATTGATCATTTGAATCACTCAGATAAATACGGGAGGCACAATAAAGGTGTATGGCAGACAGCTGACGTCAAGATTGGTCCCTCCCACTCCATTTACCCTCTCTCGTCTCCTTGGCCTTTTGCTTTTCTAACACACGTGGCTCAGGATCCATGATACGACCATGAACTTGCCTCCACCGTTCGCCACTCGGTCAGTCATTATTATTGACTCACACAGCCCAAGAAAGTGGCCAACATGTACATTGACACAACCAAGGACATTTCATATTTACAGTAGTTACCTAAACTCATCCACGAGCCGATCGCACGAGGCCAGCTACGTTTTCACGCTTGAATTATGCTTTTTTTTCCTATTTATTTATCTCGACAAATATTATTCAATGGGCTTATCTTTATGACTTTTTTAGGGTTCCACTGGGTATCTTTAAATTATAAATAGAGTTTTACTTGAGAGGATAATGTATGCTTTTATACGGAGTGTATGGCCAAGACTAGAGTCTATTTTATGGAATGGAAATCGAACAGGAATTGTCTATCGATTTCGGAAACTTTTTGGAGCAGGGGGAATTAATATTGTTGCAGTATCTAATTGGAGGTGATGATAAATTTTGTCGAGCGGTCCACTCACCTCTGAGACTTGGTTTCTTCGAATCCTCTATCTTAGGTGGAGATCGACTCGTTGGCAATCGGCTGGGAAAGGCGAACATTGCGATGCTCACCAGCATCAGCATCGCAGCAATCAGAACTAAACCTGGAAGATGGATACAAAGATTGATAAAATTGATCGATAAATTTCTCCACTCCCGTCACTATGACAGGATTAAACGAGATTTTTAATAGCCACAAACTTACCGAGCCACCAAGCACCGACCCATCGGGGATCAGTGGGTGTGATCTGAGGATCAGCAGCGAGATCAACGTAGAGCATGGTGCATAGTGATCCGAGGATAAAACCAAGAGCAGGACCGAGAATCCTTACCCCTATTGTAATCGCTGAAATGCAGAATATTTTGTTGCACAAATCAAGAGACTGTGGGTAAAGTGAGACGGTGGAACCCGTTTTTTTCGGGCTCCCTGATGCTTAGCCAGCCATTAAAGAAACGATGAAGAATTAAAAAAAAAATATATATATATATATATGTGTATAAATGGCGGGAAGAAAAAAATATACACCAAGTGGTTGGGAATGCCAGAGGGACGGTTATTTACGCCAACTCACCGAAATACAAAGGACTCTCGCGGGATGCAACGTTGTCGTCTATGTATGGTATACCCAGTGTGTAGACCGCAGTTTGTCCCATACCAACTCCCAGGAGGGAGACAAAAAATATTGTCAGTACCACTGCTGTTATCTTACTCTGAATTAGTTGATCATCCAGGAATTCACCCTCGCAATACTTCGTTGCGTCTGTCCTAACATGTGAACTTGTTGCTCCAATCGTTCTGCAATATCAAAATCACTTCTTCATTTGCATTCTTTGATTTATAGTATTATCATTGGTGAATTAAAATTCGAGAGAATATCTATAATATGACTATGATGATTCTTTATTGGGAACATGGAGAAATTATCGCTTTAATGATTTTTTATTCGAAAATTCTTCTGTTTTATGAACAAGTCGGTATTTCGACAGGAAAAAACTTATCAGTCGAATGGGCTGAGAAATTATTCGTGGCAAGCGACGCTATTTTAATATTTGAACAGATGAACAATGAGGGGGAGATGGATAAATCTGAAGAAACATGACGGGAATTCATGTGTTATCTGTTAGGCATGGGAAGTATTAACATTTGTAAACTTTTAAAAATTTGGAATTCCCACATTTCAGTGAATATCTTCATGATTTTCATGTTTTCCTGATACTTTTCTGAAAATTTTGAATTTCCACATCCCATTAACACCTCTTTGATTTTAATGTTCCCCTGATATTTTTTCGAAAATTTTGAATTTGCAAATTTCAGTGATTTCCCTCCTCGATTTTCATGGTCTCCTAATTCTTTTTTGGAAATTTTGAATTTTAG
>NW_011887783.1:676395-680164 GCF_000806365.1 Fopius arisanus
TTGATTCATGATAAAAAAATAATGAAGTACTCACCCAAGTAAGACAGAACGTGACCAAAAAAGCCTGTTTAGTTGCAAACAATTGCAACCAACTGGGCCTGCAGGGGCCCCATCCACAGGAAATATCAGCCTCATCGAAATCCGTATGAAGACTATTCGATTTCTCATCTCCATTCCCAATAAGTTTCCCATTTTCAATAGGACTTATCTCCAGAACTTTGCCATTAGTTATCGTTCCATTATTATTCTGTTTATTGCAATGCACATCCCCATTACCATTCGCCAATTTCTCCGGTGGAATGATGGCATCAACAGTACCATTGGCAAAGATCTGTGTATTTTCACCGGCCATTTTTCCTGGCTCTCCACTGAACTTTTTCCTATAACAGTCAACCTGCAAAATAAAAATTAAAAAAATAAATCATTAATCGACCGAGAGAATTGGCTGAATATTTGAGCACAGATGAAAGTTAAATATCAATGGAGTATCTTGGACTTTGGAAACGAGTGAAAATGAGTCTATGAAACAGTTATAATCGAAAGCTCTTTCGAGAGTGAAACCACATCCACCTACTGTCTGTTGGACAATAGGACAGAAATCGTTGCGTAGTACAGAGAGTGAGCATCGTTTAGCATTAGACACGGTGTCAGACACTGTATCCTGACATACACAAACGTAAAGTATCCCATAAGGCCCCCCAATGGTGTAGGAGAGTTGGTCTAGGTCGCCTTTCACTGTCCCACTGACGGAGAGCAACAACCACTAATACCAAGTGTAAACCCTAAGTATTTTGCCAGTGCTCGGTGTCACCCGGCCTAACGTCTCTCAATGCCAACACAGACTATTAACCGCTACATCTACATTCATTTCAATTGATAGTATTCATTGAAAAATTTATGTATTCTAGAAGATTGATATTCTTGCCCGAAAAAAATTCTCTTCTTCACGGTGATCTGGAGGTACTCCAGGTCCTTCAGGTTCTCCAGGTTCTCCAGGTTCTCCAGGTTCTCCACGTCCACGTGTAAATAATACAGTTGCGTGCAATAATTTCATTGCGAGATTTCAGAATAATTATAAATATTAATAATTGGTATGGACTCTCAGTCGAGGTCATTTGGTGAATAATAAAATTATTAAAAATAATTCTGATGGTTAAAGTTGAATTTGGGAATGACCCATGTAGAGAGTAATCTTCAGGAAAATGTGGGATTATAGAATTTCGGATATTTTGAGTTCTGGAAAAACCGGAATTTTCTGCAATTAGTTATTCAATTTATTTTCAGATTCCTGAATACGAATTTCCATAAATAGAAAAAAAGTATGGACAAAAAGAATAAATAAGTGGTAATAAAAAAATCTCGGCTCCTCATGTACTTCGACGATTCTCAAGTGATACATCCGTGTCAAATGCCAGTCGTATGGAATTTGAAAAAAAAAAAAAATTGTCGTAAATCTGTCAAGTTACCCAACAAATAACAATTTTCTAACATGTCCATTACGATAATATTCCCTCGTTTTAATTGAAATCCATCCGTGAGAAATTGTACAGCCACAGTAATCCTTCAATATATCCATTATACCTCATTATTATTTTTCTTCAGCTCAGAATTAGGCTGCGAAGGTCAACATTACAAGTCTTTTTATTGTCCATTGAAATGACTGTTTATACTTGATTCTAGGGCGCATTAAAAAATAATCGTAATAATTCATTCATATTGGTTACGACTCGAGCTGGCAAATGGAAAGGCTAATATTTCCATTAGAAATACCACGTTAATTTATATTATGACAAATATAATTTATGTGCGGTATTCGTGTATCAACATTTGAAATCCGTTTGTACTATCTAACATTAGCCGTATCACATATTAACAACGGGGACAAGGCGGACTTCCACTCCCCATTGGATATGTGAACTCAGTCACATATACATATACTTTATTGACTATCTAAATTGATACTAATTCATTGCTGCTAATGACAGCTTCAAACAGGCTAATGCTTGATGGTTATACCAGAGAAGAGGGAGAACACGACATTACAGCCATTCTAAAATATCCAATTTGTTCAATTGGAGAATAATTGTTATGACAATTTTAATTCACCATTATTTCTAAATGTTCTACATAAATGAGAGAAGTGCATCAATTTTTTTTTATTGACAACCTGATAGATGGGTTAATTGAATTTTTTTTAATGGTGAAAAATAAATCCCATTGGGGAGATGATGAATGAAAAATTAAGGAACGTCTTGCAGATGCTTTATCTTCACGGGAAAGGTCGTATGTATGAGTATGGAGACTTGTAGATGTAATAATAGATTGTTGATACGATGGAAGGGGTAATAAACCCACCGCAAATTATGGACAATCATAGCGTTCTATCGGCATAATCGTTTTTTGGCAAATAACACGTTGTGCCTCAAACGTAACAATATAATACATGTCTATAGATATCTGAGGAACATCTGCACTTGTATTACACAGGTATGTCAGATTATCGGGAGCAGTTACGAGAGAATTACCCATAGAATAATCGAGCTTCTAACTCGGCATCCACCGGATATTCTCGGGCAATAATTTTTTCATGGCCCATACTTTGTTCCTTCTTTTTAGTGGTTTTTCCATCTGTATGGGGCTATGTGAAAAGTTGGTATGCAATATGTTATGTACCAGTGTAAAATTTCAGTAACGGGCGCAATGTACAAATAACACAAACCGATAATTAAGACAGCTCTGAGAGATCGACGAAACCGGCTGGCATTCACTTGTAGTTTGAAAATATATAGGCGCGTTCTTCTTTGCATATTTTTACCTTTTCTCTTTCCGCATTTCGCCTGAGAAAAAATATTCACGTTCCACCGATAGAAATATTTCAATAAAAATTCCGTATCTTTTCGTAAAACGTAAAAAAAAAGGAGATATGGGCAATAGCTCCTTAAAATTCCAGAATTAAACTCTGATATCAATCCCACCGAAACCCCTCGGAAATTTGCACTTGATGATTGCGCAAGTAAATATTCCGAGGAAATGTAACAGTTGAGTCGACGATATTATTTTTCATCTCTCTCCCCATTGACCTGGTGACCCCGTGATGGAGTCGACCCCGTCGACAATTTGCGCAAGATCGATACAGAGGGTGCGATGGCATCGAATAATGCAATGCACGATAGAGAGAGTACAAAGAAGAGACGAAATGACAGAGTGACAGAGGCATAAGTTTGACAATACATCGTTTGCATCCAAAAGAAGAAACTAAAAGAAACTAAAAGTGAGACAAGAACGATGAGCAAGAAAATGAGGAAGAAAGAATGAGAGAAAAAAAAAAAGTTGATGGGTATGACGTTGAATGTGCATAGTTCAAAGATAGGAGCGTCTCTCTCATAGCCTTTTTACCATCGTGTGTATTTAAAGTGAGTATGGGAATTGAATACACTGACGATGGATCACGTGAACTCGAATTCACCAGTTGAGACGAAACGAGAGTGAGTGCGCCTCTACAATCCCACACGTACATATACGTAAGCAACCATTGAGACCTGACCTACTTCAAGGCGTGCTTGCTTGCTTCTGTCTCCTATACCCCAGCCAACCTCTTCAGCACCACTTGACTCAGTCTACGGAGTCGCCTCTGTGCACAACCTTTTATCACTGCACCGTGTGCAAATGCCGCGTTACCGCACTACGTCGCTAAAGTCTCAGTGACTTGAATTAGGATCTTCCGATATGATTGCAGGCAAGTGTTTTTCCTTCGAATATAAAAAAAAAA
>NW_011887783.1:681559-707020 GCF_000806365.1 Fopius arisanus
AAGATTAAAAAAGTGCGGATTACAAAATCATTTGTCTCGAATTTGGGGTCATCCGCAGCGTAAATAACAGATGGAAGACAATAATTGTTATAAAAAAAAAAGTAGCAAGCGAATAAAATGGGGATAACGTCAAGTGGACGATTAACGAGACAAATAAATTGATAATGTAATGAGAGGGGGTAGATGTGCACATGTTGTGAATGGAATTCCGTGAAAAATCCGAGGGACAATCCGATAATATCATCGAAATGAGAAATTTTCTCCAGAAATTCCTCTCGGATATATCCTATGTATCTGCGCGTGAATCGATTCGGCAAATGTTTGCGCAGTGACGTCAACACTGGATTTTGTACATATATGCAAGAGCCGGTGAGATATGAAAGTGCAAGAGAGAAAAATAATCGTGATAAAGTTTTGTACATCGAAATCAATTTGACAATGTCTGGGCGTTCAACGTTTGTCTTTGTCTCCAGTATCTCCACCGATGCCTTTTGTAAATCAACTCCGAGACGCACCATTCACCGATAACGCAGTTATTACCTGATATAATTCAATATGTGATTCAACACTTGTAAAATAACAACCTCGAGGATGAATGAAAATAATAAATAATGTTTTATTGAGACGTAATAAATACATAAACAACAAAATAATATTATCTAATTAATACAATAACGTGTCAACACGAAAGCCTGACATGGCCATTGTTATTCCACTGCAATCTGTTTTCGTAATTTTGTTTAAGTAAAAAAAAACCTGATAGCAACAAAAGTTTTCACCCTCTGGACCCATTTGCTAAAAGGCCCACCTTCCCATCCTCAGATCAGATCTTTGTAGGAAATCAATTCCAGGGATCTAATTTATTTCCTTATAGGCCTCGAACCTAGATGATATTAAAATCGCTATTCCAGCGAAATCCGCGTTGTTTTCATTTAAAAGGCGTCCTACCACTGCATTGATACAGAAAACTCCTTTCAGCGGAGTGAAAAGATGATACAGAACAAAACGGAGTGACAACGCTCTGTGTACAGAGACGAGGTGTGTACAAACCGCGTGTCATTTTCATGTACATACGAGAGACATGGTACAGAGATCGCGTTTTATGTTTATATATGCCATAGTGCCCACACCTGTCAAAGCTACTCCAGCTACGGTATGTGGGCTCTTATTATGCTGCTTTGAAGACCGGAATAGGTTTCATGCATATTCCTATTAACCCAATTTATCTTTCAACCAAATTTATATTATAATATAATTTCAATATAATTACAATATAATTTCAATATAATTTCAATATAATTTCATGAGAAAAAATGTGCCCCAGGTTTTTTCATTGAAAATTTCCTGGGGAGAATATTGAAAATACTTGAGCAGGTCAGTAATTACCGAATTTAATTTCAAGCTTGCAAATCATCTTAAACTATTAGTGAATAGTAATTATGAGTAATTATTACCTCATCGGCTCCAATAATTTATAACCGATGGGATGAAAATGAAAAATGAATTCACCGAAAATTGGAGGAACTCGTTGACGGATTTTTGAGAGGCATAAATATTTTCATACGAGGTATTCGTCATGATTCCCCTACGTGCAGAAGTCGTTTACCTCTTAGAGTTATTTGGCCCTCCCCTTGTTGCACACTCAAACAGATAATCACGTATACCAAATGCGTGAGGAAGAGAGCACCAGCGATAACCGAAAAAAGACGAAAAAAAAAGGGACAGATTAAATAAAAAATTGTGTACAAGAGAGAAAAGATATGGTCGTCACACGTTTATAAAACACATCCGTCTTTCTCTTCTTTGGCATGGCTATATAGTGAGGCACTTCTTGAAGAAGACGAGAGTCCAAAAAGAAGATGAAATGTAAAAAGTATGGCGACGCTATAACAACCCAAAGAGGGGAGCAAACTGTGGAGGGCATGCGTGCAGCATACGTAAACGGTTCCTCCGGCTAAAACTGACGGACACGCTTTTCAAGGTGGATCGATCATCGGCTTTTGCCATTTCTTCGTTGTACGTCTTTTCGTGTCATTCAATTGCGCCGAGATTTCACTCACAACTTGTTTATTCACCCAAGAATAATTGTTCTACTCTCACTTTAAATTTTCTCTCTCGCGATAAATTTTCAAGAATTTTCAAAAAGAATTTTCAAAAATTTTCAAGAATTTTCAAAATTTCAATGACCCAATATTAAAAAATGTGACAGAAAATACCAGACACGATTTTCAAAGTCATCCCCTCTTCCTGGTCCCCAGCTTTTCCCATTGCATTTGTTTATTTATAATTATATATAAGCGCATGAATTTTATAATTATTGATTATAAAATGTTTGATCAATTAATGAATAATGATTAATTATTTTGCTGATTTCAGTTTTCGTAATGGAAGTTGCCTGGTATCAACCGAAAGTCCGGAAAATTAGTGGACAGCTGGTCTGATGAGTAATCGTAATCATCAATCATGGGTTTGATGATTATCTGTTGACGTGTTGGAAAAAGGTTGGGCTCGTGAAAATGGGGATGAAGGGTACCAGCTGGTTTGGGTACAATGTTGAAAAAAAAATGAAAGGTCAATTTAATTTGAGGGAAAATACCGGTGGGATGCGCGGGCGCACCAGAGGCTACGGCCCCGTGGACGATCCGTAAGCGCAAATAGCACTCGACCCCGACTACTCCGGGTGGAGTCATCGTCCCGCGAGGTCGGTTGGATCGATAAGGTAAAAAAGGAAAGATTCCAACAAGCGCCCCACTTTTCTCCCACGCGAGAATAACTCAACATCTTGCGCTGTAATAAAATGACACGTCATTTATTTCAACGAGGGAAACACCTGACCACTCGACAATTCAAACTATCACATTTTCCTGGAGAAATTTTCACTTTCAGTTGAAAAAAAAAAATCCAATTTTCTCTCCATTTTCAGTTTCACTTTCAAACTATCACATTTTTCTGAAAAAATTTTCACTTTGTTTAAAAAAAAAAAATCAATTTTCCCCTCATTTTCATTTTTTATTTTCAAACTATCACATTTTTCTGAAAAAATTTTCACTTTGTTGAAAAAAAAAATTCAATTTTCTCTTCATTTTCATTTTTATTTTCAAACTATCACATTTTTCTGAAAAAATTTTCACTTTGTTGAAAAAAAAAATTCAATTTTCTCTTCATTTTCATTTTTATTTTCAAACTATCACATTTTCCTGGAAAAATTTTCAATTTCAGTTGAAACAAAAAAATCAAATTTTCTCTTCATTTTCATTTTCACTTTCAGTTGAAAAAAAAATATCCATTTTTCTTTTTATTTTCATTTTCACTTTCAAACCGCAAAATTTTGCTGGAAAAATTTCCACTCAAAGATATTCCACAAAATTCACGTTCGTATAATTTTTTTCACAAATCATCGATTGGCTTTTGCATTTTATTATTATTTAATAGCTCCCCAACTTGTGTAGTTCTTTTTAAAATTTTATAAAAAAGTCAGAGAAGTGTTTGACCAACTTTAAAACTCCATGAGTCATTAAATAATGACAAAACACAAAAACATCATATTTAAAAAAAAAAACCATCGATAGGTTGTCAAAAAATTAAAAAAACGTGAACTCGCTTATATGGGCGTGGACCATGCTTAAATGGATTTTTTTTTATTAAAGGGATTGATCTGGATGTCCTACAGTGATCTCCATTATCCGAGTCACAGAGGATGCAGGTAGTGTTGGAGATAGGAGCCGATGGTGTAGATGAGTCGGAAAACTAGTGTGCAAGTTATTCCCCTGACAGAGGAGTACTTTCATTGGTGTTATACAACTGGCGGATCGAACGCGCGACCGCTGAAAGGAGAAATGGGAACAACTCAGTGGCGCTCAGTTTTAAGTTACAATTAGTGGCTTTCGAAGGACTAATTGATGAAAATTTATTAGCAACATTGGTGAGAGAAGATGGCGAGAAGCGATTAGACGTTAGGTCATCCGACTGTAATGAGCTAATGAATGAGATGATTCCCGTACAGTCTATCCTGAACATGTGAGTATTACGCTCATATGGATCAGGCGTGAGGTGAAATTCAAAACGAAAAATCATTTAGATTTCCAATTATCCGATTTTGAATTCATTTTTTATTGAAAATTGACAATATTTTTTGAGATTGTTCAATATTAAAAATTAAATTCGCAAAAAACACTGGGGTACTTTCAGATCACCTCCATCAGGTCTTGGCGAAAAAAAAAAATTATGGGGAATGAGTTAAAAATGCTTTTTGCCTCATTTTACTTCTCCCCTTATCGTATTTTTTAGAATGTTTCATTTTTTCATTTTTTCAGAGTTTTTGAAAACTTTGTAATAAACTTTAATCGTCTCTGCGGTTATTCGAGTCATTATTATAGAATGCATTAAAGTGAAACATGAGCACCCGATATTCGCACATAATTTACTGAAAAGTATCTCTGAATCGAAAGAGAATGGAGAAATTTTCGTACTGACCTTAAATGAAATTTATGTCACGAGCCCCGATAAACCGAGATCTTAAAATCATTCCGTTTATTCAAGTTTCAACATAAAATTTCATAAATCGATCGTAAAACTATTTGAACTACACTCATGACTCGTGAACAATCTGTTATAAATCTATGATAACATGAAAGTAATTCGTATCGAAATATCTCAAGAAGTAATCTGGATCTTGATTGATCAGAATAGAAAGCACAGACTCAAGTATCGACTCGACTCAGACAATTCAATTACAAATAAGACCGAGGACTCAAGTACACTGTAGAAAAGATTAGAAGGTGTTGGTACCCAATTGTTTATTCCTACTTACCAATATCCCCCGCTTATCGGTCATATTTTTCGAGTGTCCGTTGATCCTAATCGATTTTTAACGATAATTCTTCTTTTGAAAAAACGTTTGTCTTCATTAAACCACCCTCGATTTGAATTAATTCTTTTCTCATCTGAATCAATTGATGAAAATAAATGAATCGCTTTGTATCCATTAAAATCGGTTATCCTCTATTCCAAGAATTATCTAATCGTCCATTCATACTCAAACTAATTGAATATACAATATTTAATATTTAATATATCATAAATGACATCCATAAAAAAAAATTAAAAAAAATATTGCCAACGTCCAACCGATTTTCCAATTTTTCACAACCGATCGTCGTGAAAGCGTGATGCAGAATAAATCCAGCCGAAATCACGATTGATAATAACGACGTTACTGATAATAACGATAATAATGAAAAAATCGTTGAAATGGAAAAGAATTTGAGAGTGAAACTTAATGGTTCACCCGGTAGGTTGGTACCGAGAGGGAATCGGCAGACTCGTTCGGAGGATCGCACACGCCGGTTTTTCAGGGTAGTTGTACATGTTTATGTGTGTGACTTGTGAGCAAGACTTCTATGAGACTTGGCCGAACGGAGAAAGTAGAAAAGTGTATCGTGTTCGCTTTTTGAGCCTTCGCCTTCGTCTGGAGGAGAGCGAACGCCTCTTCACGTTTCTCACTACCGATCATCAAACGTGCCACATACCTTTCCATATCTATACGTCTACTTGTCTTCCATTTGGATGATGTACTCTCCATCATTTTTTTATTTTTTATTTTTTTTTCAAAATATTATTTCTACCGTGAATTATCTAGTTTTCATTTTTTCATTTTTCATTACAAATATCACCGTTTTTACATACATCTCCGTTTATCTTTGTTTTGATTTTCTCAACATCACAGTTGAATTCTTATCTCGTGTATCTTCAGCAATTCGTGGGTACGTTTCAAGGTTTCATTCTAGATTGAAGAGTTTTTAAGTATTTAAAACGAGTGCTAGAAGCGCGGTCATAAATTTTTTTAAACTTCAGTCACAATATCTTCTGATTTCGTAATTATGTGAATTCGAATTAAATTTCAATTAAAAGCGCAATCAAATAATGAACTAACGCAATTAATTCCGGAAAGTTATTCGTCGTTGATGTTAATTTATAATTGATTTTTCAATGGGATCCTAAAATAAAATTTCCTCAAGGTAATTAATGATACTGACTCGACTTCTGAAAATCGACAGTGAACTCTATAATATTTTCATTATTTTTCCTTGACCGCAATTTATTTATTTTTATTAATAATAAAAAATTGCAATAAAACCTATAAAATTTCGTGAAATGCAGAAGTCGCAATAATTTTATAATATGGGCTCACAGGTCATTAGATATGGACCCAAATAATAACCGATAGTGGGGCATTCCGCGAAATGTATAAATAAAACATTTGCTGTGACGAACGGATGATAATTTGGAGTACAAAATCCCGATTAGAAATGTTGTTTTCATTCACATTGTGGCAATGTCGGGACTTTAACGAATAGAATGCGTCAGTATATAAAGTCTGGGTTGTGCCCAGGCTGTCTCGGAAAGATTGCAAGGTCAGGGAGAGACACCGAGACCTTGAACTCGAATTTCACTTAAGTCAAAAAAGCCATCCGCTTTGATAATATTTTTATCAGCTACGACAGACTCCGATATTGTTCAAACATTTGCAATGAAATAATATCCTTATCTACACAAATTACTAAATTATTATGTCTCCCGTGGCAAAAATCATAATACCCACTTGTTTTATCAGTTATTTGGACTTTTTTGGTTGTTTTGTTTGTCGTTTAATTTCAAGTTCAAGAGTGAGTCACATTTATTTCATAGGCTGTGGCCTGTCATTTTCATCGCATGAGTTTTAGCTCAACGTGGAATATAAATAACCACATGTCGGACCATTGCCACGGGTAATTAACTTTCGATTTTATTTTTTCATTTTTTTTTTCCGCAATGTTAAATTGCTTCATTATTAACATCACCTCCGTGCAGATTGATAATTATTCTCAGGGCGTTGTTTTTTTTTATTTCAACGAAAATTGCGCAAAGTGTAGATTAATTTTTTATCAACCCGAAGAGGTGAAAATATTTATTTAAAAATGGGGAGAACCAATCGACTGTTATGCTGAATAATCAATTAATTGAGTATTCTGATTTTTTATGTAATGATGGTTATCTCGAGAGATCAGAATTTTTTCATCGGCTTCAAGTCCACGGGAAACATTATCTATAAATCAGGATTTTTGGAGAGTTAAATGCAAATTACCACACGACAAAATGGGGGTCAAAGGTTTAATTGGAAGTAATTCTGTGTGATTTACTCCAACATTGCGATTATTCGCAGAGCCTTCGAATTTTCAGTTTCAGCTCGAGAATTTTTACCCTCTAGAAAAAGGGAGATTGTCTCATTATTAAATTCAGCTTTAATGAGATTATCAATTGCGAGGATTTTTCGTTGACCCGAAAATTGTGTCGTGTAAATTTATTTTTTACGATCAAATGAGAAAAGGATGAGATGTGAAATGTAAATTTCTCTCTCTCGAAAAAAAAAAGGAGGTCAGAGGTTTAATTTCACGAAATACTGATTACACTCAGTTACGGTCAAACGTTTGACTGAAAAATTCGTTTTTAACTGGAAGAATATTCATACAGGGTTGGAATTCTCAGAATTAGCATGAGAAATCAACTGATTTTTTTTTTTAACGGTACATTATTTTCTCACCAATGGCATCGCCCACTTTTTTCTCCTTTTGAATAAGAGAAGGATTCCCGGGATAAAGTATGGGATAGGTGTAAGGGAAGTAATCGTGTGAAAGATAGCATAAAAAAATTCCTCTCGGGCAAATCCACCCACCCAAATTCGGTATCTCCAAAGGAATATCGACGATCAGAGTCACGCCTCCACGTTACTTGATTCTCCATTTTTTTTCCCCTCCTTTCTACGTACTTTCTTTTCTCATCGAGACATTACGAATTCGATGAGAGTACTTGGGAGGGCCGGTTCCCAAAATTCTCAACGAAAATCCAACGACTTTGGAGGAATAAAGAAGTTTAATCCGAGAAGATTTATCTGCCGACAATATTTCATGAGAAAAATTTTCATTCAAATACCGAGGGAATTTTCTTTCAAATACCGAGGGAATTTTCATTCAAATACCGAAGGAATTTTCATTCAAATACCGAGGGAATTTTCAAAGACTCAAATTCCTGAAGAAAATTCATCCAATATTTTTTCCGACAGTTTTTGTTGGAAGGAAGTTTGGAGATATTTCATTATCACTTGATATCAGAATAAATATCCGGAGCCAAAGGCCTTTCAGTCCCCAAGTGGCTGCTGGCACAGCTGAGGAATATTTATTTCTTAATCCGATAATATATGTGCTATTTTTTTTATAAGTCCGTTACACAGCAATTGATATTTTAAATTATGCAGGTCAGTTTCGATACTACACATTCAACAAAGTTGTATATTCCATTTTAAGAAATAAATTCGCAACGCAGTTTGAGAATGAGAAATTTGGCTAAAAAAAAATGGACTCATTGAATTTTAAATTTTGGATAAAGTTCATGTGAGTTCATTTTACCAAATAGAAATTAAACAAAATCTTCAACGAACATGAATATTCAGTACCAAAATCTGAAATCAAATATATATTTCCCTAAATTGACTTTATATAATTAATTCGAGCCTAAAAATTCCACGGATTTCCGAATTTCCTAAAATTTATTTAGGATTCCTAAATTTATTATTAATTATTTCCCTCTGTGATAAAAATTATGACCTCTCTCTCATTGGACCCAAAAAAAAATCTCTTCTCGACGAATATGATATTTTTACCATCTTCTCGATATTCTCAAAATATCTTTTCCGAAAGGAATGAAAAAATATTCGAATACCGAAATAGTTGGATGCAACTGTAATGTTTACACCTGGACACAGAAAACGTGGAAGTCAAGCCCCAGGAGATGTCTCTTAGATAAAAATAACCTCTCAATAACATCAATTCTAAAATCTATTTTTTAAAGTGGAGAACCCCTGCAACGATTTTCCACGTATTTAGAAAGTAAAATGATGAAAAATAAGACATTACCTGTCACTCACTGTCCCAATGGGACGTGGTCCATGCAGCCTGGATCTTCAACACCGGCTTCACAAATAAATATATTCAAGAAAACTCGCTGAACAAGAACGTATCGAAAATAGAATACAGTGGAGAATTGCCCCTGGGGGTTAACACCAGTTCAGTGAGTGAAAATCAAGTGTATCTAATCCAGAGATAATATTGAGTACTAATCCCAGTTAAAAAATCCGAGACGACAACCAAAACAGTTCTCCACAAAAATCATATACGTATCACTCCCTCAGGATCCACCCAATATCCATCAACACATACCACAGAACAAAAGTAGAGATGCCAAATAATCTATCTCACAATTTCCTCTTCCCCTTTCCCTTCCAAAACCCCAAAGACACGACCTTTTCATCCACCTCAATATCCTCCAGATACCAAAAATGACATGCCAATTTAATAAAGATTATAACCGGCCTCGACGCACATTTTCAACGTTCCCCAATTAAAATTCTGCACTTGAGTCTTAATGTCTCATATCAATTGTTATTAAAATCCATGTTGTCGCGTTATTAGTCGTTGATAATTTGCACTAGTAATTGAGTTATGGTTAGGGTTGAATTGTTGGAATATAAAAAGATATAAAAACGTGTGGATTTTGTTGTGAATTGAATAGACCGGCTTGAATGATCCTCACGGGTTGGAGTACCGCGTGCGACTGAGACGAGACTCTAACCAGCGGTGGACGACTTGTCGAGGCTTTTTCTTTAGTTGTGTGCGCGTGCGGCTCACGTCAAACGAAAATTAAACGCCAAACTCATTGGATCTAGCCAAGCTCACCCACAGCACCAGGGTAGTACTCAATTTGGTACTTTATGTCCTTCCATCCTCCATCATCCTCAGAGAAGCTATTCATTTTTTACATCATCACCTTACCGCAGTCTAAATCATCATTTCTTCTCTCAGAATTAGAAATCACCGATATTCCTTATCCATCAATTTTTTTTTCTATTTTTAACGCAAGTTTAATTATTTAATTAATAAAAAATTATTTAACGCAAGTCTCTCCAAGAAAACGCCAACTTATTTTATCGTCCTTGGAGAAGGGATTGATGTTTAGGTCATCATCTCACCTCGACTCAGTCTCAATTCTATCAACTCGGGACATCGATTTTTGAGCTCAGATAAGCGATCGCAATCGGTTCTAGATCCAATCCCGTTCGGGATTTCATCTGTCTTTTTCATTTTTTTTCACATTTCATTTTCTTACAGTCTCATTACCGAAATTCTGGTCATTTAATCCAAAAAGATAATATCATTTTGATTCAACCAAATGATCTTTCAAGAATTGCCAATTGGTTTACAGACCTTAATTTTTTTGTTAAAAAAAATTAATCCGGTAGTTCTAAATAGATAAATTCCATCAATTTTATTTGATGGAATAATCTAATCTGTCGGTGTTCTGATCTTGAAAAAAAACCGGTTTAGGATAGATCATGCTAGTCCTCTTCGAAAATTCCATCTCTGTTCTAATCTTCTTTTCCCCAAAAACTTCTTCGCTTCAGTAAACGGCGACATCCACACACTGATACACAACGACGTGTTTGCTCTCCTCTGTGAAAAGATAAAAGGACCGGTTTCATATTGCATCTTCAAAAAAGGAAGAAAATAAAAAAAAAATCCATGAAAAAAACAGCTGCGTCTCTTGAAGACGCTCGTTTGACCGATACAATATACTTCCACAAATGTTTGAAAAAAATTATACGTTCCATTCGCGTACGATTCTCTTTCCATTGACTTTCGCGAATAATTTTCTAAAATAAGAGAACATGTAAATGTAAGAAGCCTCGGGTACATTCTGGAGCGTTTTGAATACACCGTGTTATTACACTGCAATTGACTTTATGGCCAATTTTTAATGAAAAAAAAAAATTCTAAATTACATGTTAGTAATTTTTCTTCAGTTTCTCATGTTTTGATTATTATTCTGAGAACAAAATGCTTTCAATTTCTCTTATGGGACATAATACTCCGGGAATTGAATTGAGATCCTTTTGTGCAACCCGTGGAAGTGAAATAAAAGTGAAACTCTTGATCTTGAGTTATTCTCTTAACGACGAAAAATTTCAATTGAAGGAAATAAAAGTGAGAACGATCCATGGCAGTTCAGAATTACCTCGCTAAAAATACTTCCACGCAATTGTGTACTCGGCAATTCAACGAGTCTCGGCAGAAAAAAAAAAACAAGTTGAAGAAAATTATTCTCGTGTGCCAACCGGAAAAGTCAGAGGGTTACGATTGAGTGAATATGCAAAAAGAAAGAGACTGGCACGTGTCACGAGCATTCGTCGAACTTACATCCATTACACGCTACACTCGAAACATTTCACACGTCCAGAGAAAATAAAAATTCACCACCAGTCGGGATGGTGCAATTAAAAAAGAAATTTCAAAACTTGGAGAAAAAAAAAAAAATCACTGCCGGCTGTTTGCCGTTGGTTTAGCATTCAGCGACGGGAGTTCGAGTCATCTTCAGACATATAGGAATTGACTTACCGTTATACGAACATCGTAAGAATCACCATTATTTACTGAACGGAACGCAGATAAAAAAAAGCTCGAAAAATTCATTGAAAAAAAACATCGAAATTCGAAGATGAAAAAAAGATGCAACTCGATGTCTCCAGACTGGCAAGAAATTTCTCATTCTTAAATTAAATTGCTTTGATTAATTTCTAGATAGATTAAAAACTGAAGAATTTATTATTTGAATTTTCCATATTTTTTTAAACCACAATAAACTGAAAGTTAAAAATAAAGTTAAAATAAAAATAACTTGGGTAATTTTTTTAATTTCAAGAATTATTCAATGTTCAAACATTTAACGTAATTTATTATTTTTTTAAAGTTCTAATTGTGAATGCGAGTGAAAATATCAACATGACAAGAAGTGATGAGACTAGCCGGTCCCCTCTGTATCAATTAAAAGCAGTATAACATACCAGGAAACGCTGAACAATTATTATCGTCTGGCCCACATTGTACATTGAATCCCTCCGCTTCTCTCACCCATTTGTTATGCACTCCCTCTTCCTCAACTGACCTCTTCACTGTTTATTGCATTCATCCAGTTGAAAATGACGCGTGAACCGCCACATAAATATCATCAATGTATCAAGATTATTTTAACACCCTCTTCCAATTCCCAATCGACCTCAATAAAAAATTATGATACACCCAGTCGATAAAAAATAAGTTCAAGGCTCTTTTGTCTGGAAACAGACAAATCAATTGAATCGCCAATTTTCTGTCTGAATTTATTTTTCCTTTTTTGGCATTCAAAGAATTATTCTTCTGGAATAAATATCGGAATAGCACTACGGAATCAGTGCAGATAATTATGCGAATTCTCGGTATTTAGCGACCACCCGGCGAGAAATTGCCCAAGATCAATCTAATTAATCTGTTTGTCGTTAGTGGTATAGGCTCGTTTAATGAGACGACAGTGCGTGTGGAATAGAGTCAAGTTAATTTGTTTGAATGAGTCTAGACGTTTTAAGGGTGCATTCACATCTTCGAGAAGTTATCACCGGACATGGCACATCTTTTTTTTTATTTAGGATTTTATTTAGGCATCTTTTTTTTTATTTAAGATTTTATTTAGGCATCGTTTTTTTTTATTTAGGCGAATTTCAATTCGAAAAATTTCATTTCTAAAAGCCAATTAAAAATAACCATGGACAGAATTACCTTTATTAATCCACAAAATGGAGTGGATTATTTAAAAATAAAAATTTGAAACAAAAAGAAAAAAAAAATCATCACCGAACGTCAATTTTGTGACTTGAAAATACTCAAGTCTAATTTTTAATTCAGTACCTGATCTAATGATTAATTAGACTTGTCCAACGAAAAAAAAAAACAGGGAGTCGTAATTAAATGGTTTGAGCAATTGCGACAATTGTCGCATGAGGATAATTAACACAAATTTGTCGGTATGGCCCTCGTCAGTGCCTCGTCGCCAAATTTTGGAAAATTTTTTTGTAGAATAGATTTTTCGGAATATTTCTTTGAAATTTCCTCTGCAATATGTCGAGAATGAATGGACAGCAGGAGCTCGCCCCAAATTCGTAATTTACTCATTGAATTTTTATATTCTTTCAAATGAACAAAAAAATTAACAGGATGTTTGCTATCCCACACGACACCGGAACAAACATCCCACAAGAAAGATCCATTATTTTATCGCGAAAGGAAGTTGTGTTCTCATTCTTTTAATTCATTCATTCGAATTTCTTGTGATTTTATTTGTTTACTATGGGAGTAGGAAGTATCTTGACACCGCAATAAAATTAATTCAATAATTCAAAAATATCACCTTGACCATTTTACCAATTCAATACCCCGAAGATAATATCACCTATTAAATTCATTAACAATATATTCTGTTAATTAACTATTCTAAATTCATCGGAATTTCAATCACAACGTCATCAGAATTCTCAACGCTTTTTTGTAAAAAAAAATAAAATCTCAAAGGTCTGCCTCAAAATTTTTAAAAAAGAATTACAACTTTGGTCCTGTGGATTTATGTTTTATTATGCATTCAATCTCTTTGATTGGCCTTGAGTGGGGGATCGTGAATAAAAAATGAATGAATAAATGAATGTGAAAATATGTTTTTCATCCCAAACATCAAGATCTCTTGAAAATGTCTCCAGTTTCATCGATTACCAAAATCATATATTTTATGATGGAGGCATTGAAGTCATCGGAAAATCCCTGATTTATCGCCACGACCGGATGCTCCGGAGGGTTTTGATCATATTTTAAAAGAATCTCAAACTAATCAAATAAAGTTCGTAAGAGGTCGGGTCCACTGGTATCAAAATTTTGGATCAATATTTCATGAACTCATGATGCAATGAAACTTGAAGCTGACGCAATCCGATCATCATTTTCCGACCCAGATCTGATAAAATTATAAATCAAAATAATTCACAACGAGAAGTGCCCGATTTATTCAAGAATAAGAAAATCATGAAGAAAATAAATTATAGCATATCAAATTGGATTTATTGTAAATAAAAATAAATAAATAAAAAGGCGAGAAAATCGGGTCAGCGACCTTTCGTGGACCGTTTATTGGATTCTCATCAGTCAATAATCTCAATTGTTGGTCGAAATATATTTTTTATCAATGCAATCATCACTCCAGTCATGAGCAAACCGATTTGTTATGTTTCACCGGTTTTTGTTACCGATTTGTTGTCCCCGTCATTGACTCAGTAAAAGTGCAGGAGCCATTCAATAAAAATTCCTGGCGAAGCCATACAAAATAAATCTCCAATCCGTCTCCAAAGATCAATCGATAGTAAGTACTTAAAAAAAAATAATTTGAATTATGCGAGGAATGTGGCTATTCAGGTCGAGGCGATTGTACATGACATGGTTTTTTTTTTCTTTCGAATATCGATCGTTGCCTGAGTATCATTTAAAATTGAGACACTGTGTCCTAGTTGCGATCCCCATAAAAACATGTTTTATATGATCTTGATATTCCTAAACTCCCAATAAAAATAAAATCGATCCGAATATTTAAGCAAGCAAACAAGAGCCGGAGAGAGCCGGAGAGAGCCGGAGAGAGCCGGAGAGACGATTCATTTAATATGATTTGCAAGGTGCATTCGTTCATGGATTCTCATATTTTTTCATATAAATTTCTTAAATTTTTTGCTTTTTTAAATTGTCAGTTACTCGTTCAGGTTGAATTATTGATGCCGGAATCCCAGTCTGACTTGCATCCGGCGACTGCTCTTAACAAATATCCCATTTTTCCAAGGTTTAAATCACCAACTTCGGAATTCAAATATGCACCACAAAAAAAAATTATTTCATACCACCAATTGGCGATTCCAACTTCAAACCCCAATTCAAATTTTTTTTCAGTTATCAATTTGAGAGTTTTTTTTTCTATTACCCAACAACATTTTAATAAATCCGCATTTACTAGCCGAATGGTGGCACCCTGGCTGAGATTCGACCAGAACAATAAATCTTTAAAATTGTCTATCGATTTCCAATCCCAAATTCCTATACCGATTTTCCAATAAATAGCTCACCCTGAGATCAGGAAATTCTGAATCCACGGGGCTCCGGGGGACTTGGAAGGAAGACGAATGCCTTTGGAGATGTGACACTTCACTCTGGTATTATCCACAACACTCACTAAAATGGTGTTCGACCTTGTCTAATGACGTCATCCCGTCTAGACAGGCAGTGAAGTGTTTGAGGTTGATTGAAAGTGCTGCAGGATTCGCTGAATCCACCCTTGGAAAATTTCCAGAATTAAGGGGCATCCCCTGGTAAACGAGAGGTACCCAAAGTTGGACGAAGTTTAACCAGGAGGGAAAAAGTTTTTAACATTAAAGCGAGAGTGTACAGAGCCAGACAATGTGAAGTGGGAAGTGTGGAGATGACAGGGGCATCCTAAATTAGAGCACAATCGATTTAAACGAGGCAAATCACGGTCGAGAGGGCCAAGGGCGGATCTCTTAACTGACTCGATCTCCAGAGAGTTTAATCCCACCTGCTCTGGACCCCGGGGACCATTTGTCCCCGGGTCAAAATGACAATGTCGTGCGGCCAGGGCCTCAATTGAACCTCGCAAATCCCATCCATTCGCAACTTTTTCATTTTTGTTTTTTTTTTTTTCTTCATCTCTTTTTCCTCTGGCATGTCCAGTCCATTCGTAAATGCAACCGAACGGAAATTTAGAGATGGAAGAGAGAAGACAAGGGTTTAGTTTCTCTGAACCCGATCATTTTAAACGATTCGCTTGGGCCTGTGCGTCATTCTTTATGCAAATCTGTTTGGTGACACCCGAGTCTGACGGCAATTTATGTCCTGACTGTGGGGCGATAGGTGAAAGAGGCCGGACAATCGGGGAATAAGGAAATTGTTAATCTGTTCTTGTTTTGCAGAGGAAAATCGGACGGTGAAAAATCTCAACATTTTTTTTCAATTATTTAGATTATTTTTTTCATTGAAAAATTAATTTAACATTTTTTTTTTATTGAAAAGTTAATTTAACATTTTTTTTATTGAAAAGTTAATTTAACATTTTTTTTTATTGAAAAGTTAATTTAACATTTTTTTTTATTGAAAAGTTAATTTAACATTTTTTTTTGTGATTAAAAAAATTATTATTTTTTGTGAAATTAAAAAATTTGGATAAAAAAGAAAAAATAATTTTTTCGCCGTCTTTAATAAAATATTTAATCATTTTTAGGAGTTTTCACCGTTTCGTAATTTTCGTAATAAATTTTCCGGAATAGTCTGGAATTTTTGGCAGAGCGTTTCGCAATTCATGCATTTTCTGTGGAAAATAGCGATTATCATTCCTTGAATTTAGTGTCCCGTGCCCCAGATGAATTTTGGGCCCTTCCTAAAGAAGACTTGATCAATTAAAGTGCAGAGTCCCCGGAAGAATCGTGCGAACGTGAACTTGAGTGAAAGAATCATCACCCCAGCGTGTCCAACTGACTGCTAACCCAGACTTTAGTATTCCTCGGTTGTCGCCACGTACGAGACTTCCTCATTCCATTGCCCATAGACTATTGTAAACCATTATTTTCCTCCTCATCCCTCTGTCACTTCATCATCTGCCAATCACAATCCAAGACTCCACTATGATTTTCTGATTTATAGTATTGTAAAACGTGGTGGTGCAATTTGCAGTAAATTCTTAAAAGTTCCACGAGAAAATGTATATGAAAATATTTTTCAAGCTCTCAATACTGAGACATCCCAATCAATCTATTTATCATTTACTGTTCATCTCTCGTCAGGTGATTAGGAAAAATAGTGAGACGATCAATTCCCCTGTAATGTGTAATTGGTGCTCATTTTGTTCATCCGATCATTAATTACACAATGATATGAAGAACGATGTTGCAATATGCGGTACGTGCTCATATATCACCAAGTTCTCGACTCGTCACGTGTGGGAAGATGACAATGCACCGATGGCCTCGCCCCCGATATACCCAGTGCATGTGCACACCAGTAGATCCAGTGCTACCAGTGCTATCAGTTCATCTCCACATGAAACCCCATGAAACTCTTATCCACATAAAGAAATCATTTCAATCATCGCAACCATCAACTCCACCCCAGAAAATAGACTAAACCAGCAATCGATTCGATTCGAAAATATTCGATAATTTTGTCAATTCAAAATCGAACTGCGATAATTGAAAATTAAATTTAATTAGGATCACAAGCATTTGGGAATTTTATATATTATATAGTGGAGAGAATATTGAATAAGTTATGAATTGTATAAAAGACGTCAATCAAATGTCATCCGTAGAAAGGACGAGCGAATGAATAACAATTATTGAGAAATACACTTCAATTAGACCGAATAGTACTGCTTTCCCGCTCGTCGTAAACAAATCAATTGCAATTCAATTCGCATAATGACACCAATACGCAATAACTTTTGTCTTCTAGTCGCCCTAGCTTGATTCTTTAAATAAAAAATGGAGGGAAAATAGTTGATAAACAGAGGTACCAGGCATTGGTGTTACTATCGTTTATCCATACAATCTAGCCACTGTATCTGATGCGTGAGTATAAATAATTTAACAGAGGCTCGATGGAGAAAATTACAAACAGCGATCACGCACTCAACTCACTTGGCTAAGGCAGTGGTTTATTACATTAAAAGTAAGATGATGTAATCGAATTTATTTTCATTTTTCGTGACAGCAGTGGATATTGAAGCCGTTGATTATCTCTGAATGTTTATGACAATTTAATTATCAATCAATTCAAAAATTTCTAATGTCACATCAAATACACCACATTATTATTTCCAAATTCTTATCACCTCTCCCAATAAAAAACTGTACAACTTTATCAACGACCCATTATTCTATATTTTCCTCACAATAATAAATTTTGAATTCACAATTTTTCACGGGTACCAGAAAAAATTGTCGCCATTCAATCGTTATTGTTATCGGAGGGGAAAAAAAATCATGACAAAAAAAAATTATGAAAAAAAAAATCATTAATAAAAAATCATGAATAAAAAATCATGAAATCATAAAAAGTAAGCTCATGTGAAATTCAAAAAATCAGCAAGTTTGTGGAGTCGGTAGCTGTCACCCCAATCGGTTTGAACATAAAATTTCAAATTCAATGGTTACTCGAGGTACATACACGACATTTACCTTTCCCCTACCCAAAACTTTTGATTCTGTAAAGGCAGAAGACGTCAAGAGGGAATAGGGGAGACCAGAATAGGTCACTGACTCTTATTCAGGTCAACTGCATCATCATCCCCATTTCCAAGCTCTCCCTCCTATTCTGCACTCGACCCGAGTCACTTGTGAATACATCTTTCCCGATCTATTTTCATCAGTTTAAACGTTTTCGTTGAATTTGTCACAGTATATGTGTGTGAAAATTGTGACTATGGGGACGTCTTCCCAGGATCATTTGTAACGTAGTGGCTATTTCCGTGTCGGATGGAATGGGCATGCGTGAGGATAATACGGGCAATGCAATTCAAAACTTTACCAAAAATTTATAAAAATATCATTGAATATTGACAAAAGCGAGGAAGTGTATATTTTTTTACGTCAATCTGAATGAGAGTTTCCCAGGAATTAAAAAAAAAATAGACATGAAAAATGAGAAGATATCGGTAATAACTCTCAAGAGTTATGTCACTTTAATTTCCAGGAATGAATTTGGCATGGCAAATGCATAGTTTCTCACTAATTCTGCATCAGCGATTAGAAACTCAGGTCTCGCAGAAGAGCCGTTACATTTCACCAACGGAATTAGAACGACATTACCCGGGAGTCACAGGATTAAATATATTTGATACACGTGAAGTATATTCAGTGTTTCGTAAGGTTTGACACGTGTAAAACCATATAATGGATATAAATGATTCTTCGAGATTATAATCTGCAGAGTGGATACTCTCGGACATGGAGTTCTGTAGGCGTTATGGGAGCCTTGATGACTCTATAATATCGAGATAAGGCTCGATGTCTTTGAATTATGACCTATTCGAGAGGATAAATAATTGTTTACCACCCCTCGTCTCGTTTTTTCTCCCGAGACGTAAATTTTCTTTTATTTTCACTTTTTTTTTTATTTTCTTTAGGTTTTACGAAGATGTCACTGCGGCGAATAATCACCACTTCACTCTCAATGACTGGCATCATTAATCTTCATCATTACCTCTATTTCTTTCCACTTTATTTCGACTCGTGACAATTGCTATTTAGGTTACATCGTTTTACTCATTCCAAAGACAAATCAAATATTTTTTCAGGCATTTTTTCTTTATTTTTTTTTGGTACACCCGGGGGACATTCTAATTTGAGATATATGGATTTCTTCTTTTAAGGAATGAATCGTCTACGGAAATCTATAATTACTATTTTGATAAAGTCAAATAAAGTCAAAGTGTAGTTGAAGCATTTTTTTTTCATTTTGAGATTACGAAATTATTAATGAATCTCTGGATAAAAATTCAGATGCAGAATCAAAGTTGCATTTGGATTTATTGACATCAGTATTCCATGTTTATGCAGTACTTATTGGTATTCCAGGAGATAATTCAATACAGATATCCGAGAATGGTGTATTTCAAATTGACACCGATAAATAATTCATTCGTTAAACCAAGGCGTTAGAAAGTCGTATCACCAGTGTTTTATCATTATTTTTATTTTTCCTCATAACTGCTATTTTGTATATAAATTTTCCTCAAAATATTCAAGTATCATATTGAGGCTGTAGAAATTATTTTTCCATTTTAACTTACCCCATTCGTTGGGTTCTCCATGTGTCACCAGCATCTGAAAGAATAATAAAATTTCTGTATTACGACGAATAAATGAAATCTCGATCTCCATAATCCCAGACATTTCCGGTATGAGTATAAAAATGTAAACATACATGAAACAAAATAAATTCATTACTCTGAAAATTTATGAAAATATTGTGCGTTTTTATTTTTTTTCAAATGATGGAATAAAATAAATAATCATCATTATACTATTCACAAATGAAAATAATATAATTATTATATCATATTATCTACAACAAAAATAGAATTGGAAAAATATGAGATCTTCATATATTTAGCAAAAATAGATCCATGGAGAATGCAAAATCAAATTCTGCAGCGAATTTGTGAACTAGGATAAATGCATTTTTTTCAAGGCAAGTATTTATCCAATATCTCGAAATCGAAGGGAGATATCGATTTTTTGATACATTCCTTTTCCATAGCTCTCATCCTTATCTCTAAAAAATGTGTATATAAAAAATTCGCTAGGTTCGTTGAATAATAAAATAAATGAAATGAGTGTGTAGACCCACCTCTTCCCTAATCGGTGAGTGAACAGCTGGTCGTTTCGTGGAAAAACCAAAAAACATCATCACTCCCCCCACCCAATACGTCTGACCACAACACCATCCGTCCATTCACTTACACTCGTCTAATACTCGTCATCACACCCCGTCAGGCCCATTGGGTCTCAACTCAATCCTCATCCATGGTAACTAACACATTATTTATCCACAAACTTACACCCATTCATATCCATTGCCTCCGCCACAATTTTGTCATTTGCTGCTGAAATATACCGCATTGACGCGCCACTCGCTCAGCCTTCAACTCCCACTTTCTCAATTTTTTTGCTTCTGCGCCCTTACTCCACCCAATAATACCAACACAATTACATATATTATTTATTTACTTATTCCACTTATTCCACCCCCTCGATCTGTGTCATCAGAATTTTAAACAATTTTCAAAAATTCATTTACATCCACAGAAATCGATAAACAAAAACTCAAACTGCCAGCACTTGATTATCGAATTAATTCACGATAAGATGTTATTTCAATTGTTATCTAACGATTCGTAGTGACGAATTCGATAATTTATTTTACGTTGTGAATTACTGGTTAAGGGGAATTTATACTTTTGAGGGCTGTCAGCTTTATGTATGTGGATTTCTGGTAATATACATAATGCTGGAGAGGGGAACTCCTTGCCAGAAGTTCAGGTTTGCCACAACATGACGGAATGGCGCGTTTTAATTGTTTTATTTTATTTAAATAGTTTATTATGAATAATGTGATATATCCGAAGGATTTCTCAGGACGGGAAATTTTTCTGGAGAGACTTTGAAATAATTTACAGCGATTCTAGAAGAACTGTATTTTTAATTGTAAATTTAATTGTATTTTTAATTGTAAATTTTGAAAGGCTTTGTGAGTTTTATTAACAATAATAATTTCTAACTTAAAGTATCTCACATAAATTGTTTACGAAGAATTTCCAAGAATTTCCATCGAGATCGATAAACCCATTTTATAATGGAATTTTATTGACACCGATTATTCATTTTAGAATTCGATATAAATAAATCGTTTTATAAAAATGAGTAGAACAAAAACAAACTGATACCGATGTAACATAAAATACCATAACAAATAGTTATTAAGATTGTAGATGCCGGTGTTGCGATTAAATTTATGGAGAAAAGTGTATGGAATATTTTGCACATAGAAAACACACGTATAAACAATTTACCAATGACCGGATGGGGTGACGTCGTCAACCAAATAGGTGTCATCAATAAAAAAGGCAATATGATTTTCAAATCATTGAAGTGGGCGTTGCGAAGACGATCGACACTCGGATGACCATCTCCACTGGGATGAAGAGTGACATTTGAATTTTCAATCCATCTTCGATCCTCTTCGCTGTGTATTGTCTGCAGAATTATCATTTGGTTATCAGTTTCAGAGGAAAATAGCTAGTATATGGATTCTACCTGGGTTTTCACTCGAGCCTGTCCGGTGAACCAAATCAACACCATCATTTCTAGTATGAGAATGCTGCCCCACCATGAATATAATGATTGAAATTCCTCAGGAATAGTCCATGTCCCGTTGAGGGACATTTTACCTGGTGAAGTTGAAGAGCGATTGTTTACAGCTGCAGACGTTGCTGCTTTTACTGCTGAGTTATTCAAACTGAGGCGCCGGTTATCGGAGTCATCTTAAAAGGAGTTCGGAGTTGGAAAAAACCGGAATCGGTAACGCTCCGCCCTTTTCAACTGATTTTATGGTTGTGTCAATTTTTTTTTCTAGCACGTTTTAGTTGGAATAGGAAATAATACGATCTTGGGACAGGAAACCAGATACATCAGGATATCTTGATCTATTCTCTGGGGACATCGAGGAATGTGAAATAGCTATCGTCCCATGGGAGCCGCTCTTGAATTTTTTACATATTTTTTAAAGTATGTGTCGTCTTCTGGGGGCCGGTTTCTCTCCGATTTCCTGTCACTGCAGATGCAATTTGGATATCCAGTTATCAGAGCCTTTTACTGGAATTGTCAAATTCTCAAAAACGAGTGAAAATTGAAATGCGATCATTTGTTAAAAATTTATTTGTTATTCTTGTCACGTGAAGTAAACAATGGGACAGACTTTCAACGCAGATGACGATGATATAATAATTACAACTTAGATTATATTGAAATCTTAAATTACTGACATGAATAATTTAAAAAATTGTACAGTTTCATTTTTTCTCCTCGTTTAAATTGTACTTGGTCTTCAATTTGTCAATTTCTTCCATTTTCTTATCGACATCTACCCTCTTGAATGCTTTATTGCTCTGGTAATATAATACAACTAGATACCGGTTACAGACGTTGAATCCACTCAGATGATCGCACGCGTTCTTAGCATCGAAGATGTCCTCGTAGACGACGAAAGCTGTGCCTCGAGTTTCTGCGGTGTTACCACTGTAAATAAAAATTATCTCATGACTTATGTCTTATTTTCATCATACCAAACGATCCATCAAAACCCAGCGATCAAAACTATCGGAAAAATATCAAGCACAAAAAATTTATATTATGAATATTCGCATGCAATGCATCACGTCAAAATCTGAATATTCATTATATATAAATATAAAAATGAAGAATAAATATGATCGGATGAGATATAAATATAACTCAGCAGTGAATTGAGAGAATTTTGAGAGAGTGATGGAAGCTGGGGCTAACTCCAATTAATTAATCTCCTCAGGTCTCAAGTTTCATTTCAACTTACACTCGAATTTGTCTCAGGGCTCCATATTTACCGAAGATATCATACATTTCTTCTGCAGTTATTTTGTAAGGTAAGTTCCTGATGTAGAGAACTCTGTTTACTTCTGGTGGAAGTCTAACCTGTGAATTAAAGAACATGAGAAATAATTGACGTAAAGATATGAACATGTGTAGTAGTGGGTGGGGTAAAATTAATAAAAAATGAACACTAATGAATAAATATCGGAATTAAATAAATAGGATAATAAGATTAACGATGATTTGAGGTTATGTTTTTGCGTTCTGAAATTTTCTGTAGACGGAAAATTATTCACATTGATAAAAAAAAATGAAAAACATACGTTTGCACGACGTTGCAGCATTGCCATCGTCATGTTGACAGGTTTATTTTATCCAACGGAATACAGGGAACTGATCAACACTCCAATTAGACGATCTCACTATTTTTTCTGAATTCGAGCCTCCGAGAAGTCGAAAATTATTTACGAACTGCTGTACCGATTTTTCGATCGGTAAAAAGATATCGTGTGCCAGTTATCGACGCAAAATGCCGATAAGTATGAGAACAAATACTCTTTTTAATTTGATTTGTAATCGATTCCATGGATATCTTAAAAAATTACAGATATAAATTCTTTCTACAATTGTTTTATTATTCGTGTACAGTAGAATGACTCAATCATTCGAAATCCTCAAGACAAAAAGTTTGAAATGAATATAAGCGTAGATCATTTTGTTCATAAATAATGTGTATGCAACCCTGCATTGCATCTAGCAATGGATCAATCCCCTCAGTTGTCTTTGAATAATCATTGATGACAGCTCTAGTGGAGTTGAGTATAATCTCATGAAGGTGGTTTGAATAATTCGTTCACTTGGCTTTTCCTTGGGCAGCTACTGCAGCTATTGCTGCTTTGACGGTTTCCTCGTCACCCAAGAACTTCATGGACACCACAGGCTTGAAGTTCTCGTCGAGTTCGTAGACGAAGGGGATGCCGGTGGGCAGATTTAACCCCATAATCTGGTCATTGCTCATTTCTTTTCAAGATAAAAATAAAAATAGATGAATCATTGCACGATAAATAAACCAATAAATAATGAAACGAGCGATACTTACGATCGAGATGTTTAACGATCCCTCTGAGACTGTTTCCATGGGCAGCAATGATGATCTTCTTGCCTGCTTTCAGTGCAGGAATGATGGTGTCATTCCAATAAGGCAGAGTCCTCTCAATCGTCAGCTTGAGTGACTCAAACATGGGGAACTCTTCCTTCTTGGGTCCATCCTTGTATCTTTCATCCTCGACGATGGTCTTGTAATATTTGTGATCGGGCTCCATTGGTGGTGGTGGAGTATCAAAGGATCTCCTCCATATTTGCACCTGCTCTTCTCCATATTTAGCCGCTGTTTCTGCCTTGTTCATCCCTGTGAGACCACCGTAATGACGTTCGTTCAATCGCCATGTCTTGTGGATGGGAATGTTTTCTTGACCAATTTCCTTCAGAATGGTGCCCAGAGTCACCTGTGCACGAGTTAGAACTGACGTGTGAGCCTCGTCGAAGGTGTAACCAGATTCCTTCAAGGCTTTTCCTGCTGCGTTTGCTTCGCTTTTTCCTTCAAGAATAAAATTAAATTATTCCATCACCTATTACATTATTTAATACATTCACATGATAACTGATTTCGATAATTAATTATTCATTGATTAATTAATTTATTTCATTTCATAATCAACTATTAGATTGTTTAAATGATTCATCGTGTGAATAAGGGAATTTTTAATCAGAAATAATGGAAAGAATTTATGGAATTTTCCGAAATAAAATAAAATAATTGTTCTTGAATTATCGTGACCGAGTCGCAGGTACGACCTTTTGCCCTTCAGATCTTCTCTAATAATTTGGAGTGACAAATCGGTACCTTTTTCTGACAATCCAGCATCGAACCATCCACAGAACAAATTCAACTGGTTCCATTCACTCTCTCCATGGCGAACCATAACAATTCTGTATTTTGCCATTTTTATTGATTTTAATTGTTCCAAAACCGCAACTGCCTCAGTGACCAGAGTTAGACTGAACTCTGAAGCAATATGATGGAATCAGGATTACCACGAAAAGTGTACTTAAAAAACAGTTGGTACACACGTTCGCGCAATAACTAAAACTGGAGGGGGAAATTCGCCCCTAGGGATTTTTCTTACTTCGTACTTTCCAAAGAGGATTGACTAAAGTAGAGGCTCAGTTCTGGGGGTTTGAGTGACCCCAGCGGCATCGTAGTACTGCACCCCAAGAGAGGGAGGGCGCAACACGCAATGCTGGGGTGTTTTTTTTTATTAACCACGTTTTTATTGCAATGC
>NW_011887783.1:708850-717460 GCF_000806365.1 Fopius arisanus
GCAGTACTACGATGCCGCTGGGGTCACTCAAACCGCCAGAACTGAGCCTCTACTTTACTCAATCCTCTTTGGGGCGAATGGACGAGAAGTTTGGTCTGAATAGCCTTGTGTAGAAAACGTGTGGAATATCCATTTCAGTTAATTTAAACAATTTTTTATAATTGATTGAAGTCATGGGAAATGATAAAGGTATGTGGGTGCTATAATTTGTCACGAAAATTGCCGGAATCATATAGATTACATAATTTTATAAATAATTGGTACTTTATAAACTTTCACAAGTTCACTCTAACCAATAATGAGAATGTTTTTGAAACTGCTGCAGTATTGAGTGTTTACAGAAATGAAACCTTTAATAATCTTGAATGAATAATTACTATTTTTTCAGGCCCTCGAAGCGACAGGAAAAAGCTTTCCTGGAGCTACAGAAATAAAAAAAGACAAGGGCAACGAGAAATTGGGACTGATAACAGACAAGTTCAAGTGCAGAATAAAAAGGCCAGAATTATTGTTCGAAATTTGTCATTTAAGGTAAGTCACTCTTAAATTATTTGCAAACGAAACATTATTGCCTATAGCATCCCAAGCTGTATTTTAAATTAAGTATATCAGAAGCACGATGTATTGAGATTGTGTGACTTAATAGATAATAGAACGAATTTATGAATCTAGGTGACAGAAGATGACGTAAGAAATCTCTACAAATCATTCGGAGAAATAGAGCAGATCGAGCTTCTTCGCAGACCCGATGGAAAGCCAGTCGGCTGTGGGTTCGTCCAGTTCAAACGAATAGAAGATGCTTCTAAAGCCATATTCAAGACTAATAAACAAGAGTTTCTGGAAAGACCGATAAACGTTACCTGGGCGGTTTCAAAATCCAAATTCAATGAGCAACTCAAAAAAACTCCTATGATACAATCCAAAAATGAAGATGCACCTTCAACGGAAGACACACATGAAATAAAATTGGAGAATGGAATTCTGGACTCAGTTGAACCCAAGAAATCTCCCGAAGAATGTAAAAAATTGAAGATAGCTCAAAGAAAACAATATAAACTCCAGAAACGAAAAAAAAGTTCTCGAATAATCATTCGAAATTTACCATTCGCTGCGACCGAGCAAGATTTGAAAAATCATTTTTCTCAATATGGTGCCATCGAGGAGGTGAATTTGCTAACGAAACCAGACGGACAGCGCATTGGCTGCGGGTTCATACAATACGATAATGTTCAAAGTGCATCGAAGGCCATTCACTATTCAAATTTATGCCAACTCATGGGTCGGTTGATTGTGGTTGATTGGGCTGTGTCGAAAACAGTTTTCAAACAAACAAATAAAAATGCAACTGACGAAAGAGAATCACAAGACGTCGTAACGATTGAAGAAGGTATAGATATTAAATCGGAACTTGAAGAAAAATTCGAAGAAAAAAAACATTTCGAGAAAGAAGAAGCTGAAGAGGAAGGAGACGAAGAAGAAGACGAAGAAGACGACGAGGAAGACATAGATACAGAAGAAGAAACCGCGCACATAGACGAAGAGGGAAATAGACAGTCAGAAAATGATATAAAGGAAGAAATTAAAAAACATCCCCGAGTTTTTTCTCACGATGTGAATGAAGGAAAAACAATTTTCCTGACGAATGTTCCGTTCTCAATAAAAAACGAAGAATTGAAAAAATGGATGGAACAAGTGGGTCCGGTAGAGTATGCTCTAGTTTGCATGGATTCCTTAACAGAACATTCAAAGGGCACTGCGTTCGTAAAATTCAGGAATCTGGAAGATGCGGAAAAATGTTTAATGCTAGGTACAGATTTACAAATTCACGGAGAAATTGTGTATGCTCAGAGAGCTGTAGCCAAACAAGACATCATAAATTCAAAGTTTCAGAAGGCTAATCATATAAAGGACTCGAGAAACCTTTACTTGATAAAAGAAGGGCTGATCTTAGCAGGAAGTCCAGCTGCTTCTGATGTTTCTGTTGGGGATATGACAAAGCGTTTACAACTGGAACAGTGGAAGTCACAGATCTTGAGAAATTTAAACATGTTTGTTTCTAGAGTAAGGCTTGTTGTTCATAACTTACCGATAACGTTGGATGATATGAAATTGAGGACAATTTTTAAAAAACATGCAGGAGAGAAGGCAGTTATTACTGAGGCCAGGGTAATGCGAGATATGAAAAATATTGAGGCCAACGGACTGGGGAAATCCAAGGAATTTGGGTTTGTCACTTTTACAACGCATGACGATGCTTTAAGAGCACTCAGGAATATCAATAATAATCCCAATATTTTTTCTAAAACAAAAAGACCAATAGTGGCTTTTTCTATCGAGAATCGTGTTATGGTGAATGTCAAAAAAAGAAGAATAGAGAAAAGCAGAGATAATAATCCTTTATGGAAGATGAAACGAAATAATCATTCACGGGAGGAAAATGTAGATGCAGCTCCTTCACAATGCACGAAGAAACTCAAGATTGAGAATTATAAGACAAATGGTAATATACTGGAGTCGTCGAAAGAAGAAATGCCGAAGTTTTCCGGAGTCACGAGTCGCCCCGGAGATCGAAAGATGAGGTCGAAATTTAAGGTGAAGACTCAAGCACAGTTGCATATGAAAGCGCAGAAGAATGCGAAAAAAGATAGGAAAATGCAACGAAAATTACATGAGAAGATTATAGAAAGACATTCTAAAAAGGACATCAGGCCTAAGCAGGGGGCAAAAAAATTACTCAAAGAAGAACGCAATTTAGATTGTATGGTGCAGAATTATAGGTCTAAATTGTCGGCAGCTTTGAATAACAAATTGAAGTGGTATGATACATAAAAGTGAACAATTGCTTAATTTATTTCTGTATTGTATTGCTTCAGGCGTGAAAACGTTTTTGTTATAGGAAATGTAATCTTTAATAAATAGTTATGATTTTTATCAAAACCAATGAAAAGGCTTGCTATGGGATTCTGAATGTTGATTTAATCAATTATTCACAAAGTTGGTATCCATGAATGAATATGCTAGTATATATATTATGTTTTGATGTTTCGGGTTCACATGTTCTGGAATTCACCGTCGCCATTTGCGTTCAGCATAAGAATATTGGGATTTTCTTTTTCGAAAGCCGTTGCGTCTCGGCCTCCTGGTCTTTCCTCCTGTCCCCATTCACCTAGAGTACCTAGCATCACATCAGGCTGCTGCTTCCGCTTGTCCTCCTCCCTCTGTGACATTACTGCATAATAATTTATGGGAATAGAAAAAGTTTCATCAAGCATTACTTCGAATGGTTAGTGGAAATTCAAAAAAAGATGAAAAAATAATGTTATGTCCCATAATATAATCCCATCAGGGTTTAAAGGAGATTCTACAGTCATATATAGCCCAAATTCACGCTTTTTAAATTGTTCAACAAATTATCGATCGAATTGATGTGAAAAAATATAATATTTTTGCGTTTTGTCATTTTTTAATGGCTTTAGTTAATTTTACCTGTTTGTCAGCCTGAGCGAATTTATCAAACATATTGGCATAAAGTTTTTTCTCTCTTGCACGATTTTTTTGTATCAAATTTTGGCAAACAACTGCTTCTTTGAGAGCAGCTGTGTTTTTAGGCTCAATTTTCAGAACCTCCTGGAAGTCCTGGAGAGCGACTTCTGGAGATGCTAAAGCCACATGAGCTTGTCCTCTTCTGAATAATCCTTTCTCGTTTTGCGGATCTAATTTCAGAACGCTGTCACAAGCTCCTTTTGCTTCGAGATATTGGCCGTTTTTTAGATAAAATAAAGCTAAATTAAGGAACGTAGATAAACGAAGCGTGTCACGTTCCTTTTCGACCGTCCCTGCTGCATCTTCGCACAGTTCGAGACATTCCTCTGCTTTCTTGCAGATTTTGATTGCTAATTGGTATTTTCCTGCTTTGAAGTAGTTGGTAGCTTTGTCCTTATGAATTTTCGCTTGCTGTAGCTTTTCGGCTGGTTCTAAACTCCGAATATCGACACTCTGTAAATAAAATATGGAATCATTAATTAAATAAATCAAGCCATACAATACGCTTGAATTATCGGGCTCGGGACATCAAAAAAAATTGTAGAAACACTTCTATATAGTTGAATTTGAATTAATACTGAATACTGAATTATACTTTCACCTGTTCGAAACTCTTTAACGTCACAATGTACTCAACATCAGCGTCACTCGGAATGTTAAACTTTTTATTCCCACTACTACCGAAGGCGTATTTGCTGTTGATTTTAAGGCGGGATGTCTCTCCAGATTTGAAGTTTTCGAGTGCGTCTTCGATGCCTTCAATTATTCCTGCTTCCTCACCTTCCCCGAGGTTAAATTCAACGTCTCTTTCCTCAAATATTTCGCCATTATATTTCCCAATGACATGAACTGAATTTTAGAAAAAAAAATATAGGTTCTATTTTTTTACATGAATCCCATCGATAATTTGATAGAAATAAAAACGTAATATAAAATGTGGCTTTATATGGAACATCCGTAATATCAACTTCTTGAATAGTTTTGCACATACCATCCACCAATGATCCTTCAGTTGGGAAACTTTCATTATGTCCGGCTGTCATTAGGAACTTTTCAATACTACCATCCTTGTGGCGGCTTATGTCGTGACCAGTCCAACTCAAAACTTCGATCTATTCGAGAAAACACGATCGATCAATCATTATGCTTCAATAAACAGCATAAATAGGTATAAAATAGGTATAAAATATTATAGGTATAGATATAAAAAGGTATAACTTAAACTTAAAAAATCTAAAAATACTTATTCTAAATTTATTTATGCATTTTCTTGTAGTTAGTAAATATCCTTGGCTAAAGTATTTTTTTTATTTGCGTAATGTTTATCTTTTGATTAATATTTACCTCGAATACAAGGACGGAATTCGGCGGAATTTTGGGGGGCATTCCACCCTTTCCATAAGCTTTTTCCGGAGCACATGTGAGAACTGCCACTTCACCCTTCTTCATGGTAGCAACACCAATGTCCCATGCTTGAATTACCTCACCTCGTCCAAGATTGAATGAAAAGGGTTGATTCCTGTCTTTGCTAGAATCGAACTTGCTTCCATCAAGAAGCTTTCCGGTGTAATGAACAACTACTTTACAACCTGTGCTGGGCGTTTCGACTCCTTCTCCATTTTTCGTGATTTCCTTGAGGATTCCTCCATTTTTTTCGGGACTGATATCAACGGCCATTGTTCTAAACAACAGATTTCATACATCCATATCAAGTTGGTACACGAGGGACTGGATTAATTAATTAATTGTATCCTGAATAGACTGAGACCCACCAAATATATTATAATTCTTATGTACTGCACATAATTTTCTAAAACTTCATTATAAATATCCTAATATCATAATGAATTGATTTTAGAATTTGAAAATCGTTCGCCATGACTTTTGGGATGAAAAATCGAAATTGAATTGAAATTGAAAAATATAAAATTTTACGGTTGGTGTCTGCTTGAGTCGCTCCTCCAATAACAAATTGAAAAATTACTCCGTACATAAAACATCGAAACTTAATGAAAGCAAAAAAATATATCCACTATTCTCTTTTTTTAATGATTAATAATAAAAAGCCAAAATTGCATGGAAAGTTCGAGAAAGGCATTTCTCTAAATCGCTTACCTTTCACCGAAATTTATCCAAATATGTAAGATGTCTCAATATAGTTTCTTATTTTTTTTGAGTCGCCTTTTAACAAAAAACGGCAAGGATATGGAATATTTTTTCTTCCGCAAGCATCAACGAATTATTTGAAAGTTAAACAAATTCAATCTAGCAACACCAACAGAACTGGATGGTTCAACGATTATAGGTTACTCCAGAGAATATGGAAGAGATTACTAACGCCAATGGAAACATGGCAAACGCGAACTGGTAACAGTGGCGTCTAAACTTATTGCTGAAGGGTTACCTTATCATTAAATAAACAATTTTCCTAAACTAATGTAATAATCCATATTACCAATGGATTTAATCGAAGTCTAATCACATTTTTCCTTCATCCCTTAAACAAGAAAAAATATCATCTCCGGTATTTATCTTTTACATTTTTGTACTTCAGCCACGACAAAGTTCACCTCTCCCCGTTTGATAGGATCCCAGAGGATTTTCCCGTCCTTCATGTCCAGGTGAGAGTCAAGGCCCCTGAGAGAATAGATTCCAAAATAAAAAAAAATAACAGCAGAGAAAATAAAACGTACGTCCCTGAAAATCCCTCGGAAAGCCACCTGGTGGTAGAAAAGCAGGAGGGGTAGCTGAGGGGTAGCTGAGGGGTGGAAT
Organism: Fopius arisanus; assembly: GCF_000806365.1. Lineage (NCBI taxonomy): Eukaryota > Metazoa > Arthropoda > Insecta > Hymenoptera > Braconidae > Fopius > Fopius arisanus. The sequence continues at coordinate 715,166 of NW_011887783.1, forward strand.
CATCCTCACATTTAAGACCCCCTAAACCCTCAAATTCCACCAATCAAACCCTCCAAACTTAATCGGTGATTCCCATTGGCGGAAATTTAAGGTTTTCCAAGGTACCCCAATAAACACGAGTAAGCCCCAGCTTAAGTGGGTTAAATCTCCCCCTAGATGGGCATTTAAAAAAGCAGCCCAGTGTACAGACGTACTTTTCCAGATTTAAATCAAAAATATTTTGAAAAACCTGTCAGTGAATTGCGTAAAATCATAATTAAAATAATAATAGATACTTTGAAGGAAGAGTTTGAATTTTGGATTTGTTGATACAATTTTTTTTGATAAAACGATGATTTATTTTTTGGACGGTGTCTATCCACTGGGTAGATCACCCTAGGGGTTGCTCCAGCCCTTTCAGCTCCTGACACCGAGTACTGCTGCCCCCAACGTGACGCGCACGACAGCACAAACACACCTAAAATAAACCCCCACACATTGATAATAAAGTACATATACATAAAGATTGAAGTACATACGTAGGAGAATGGAGAAGGGGCTAGGCAGTAGTAACAGCCACCTGTCGATCGGCCAGTAGTCTAGAAGACTAGTCGGTAGACGAGTTAGTGTAGAACCCAGTGAAAATGAAAATAAAATACCAAAGAGCACAAAATAAATAAATAAAAAAAATCCCCACAACGCCGGATGATTAGAAATAAGTTAAAATTTCACCTCAAAAAATAACAACTGTTAAATTAAATAAATAAATAAAAAATATAACCGAAGGAGTGGGAAGTTCACCCTCTTGAAATATTCATAGAAAAATCGTTGGGTGAGTAGACACGTGTACTTTAACTCCAATTTTATTTGCATTTCCACCCCTTTTATTGGGGTATAAACTTGAGTAATTGTTCAATGAAAATATTTTATTATTTATTGTAACGGATTGGAGGGTGTTGGGGTTGTGGGTTGAACAGGGATTATATTTTCAAATAAATCTCATTGGAGTCATAAATCGGTGAAAGATGTGATTTACATGGGAATAGGTGAAAATGAATTTTTATTGAAGGAGGCAACAGCTGGTTGGCGTGGAAGCCTGTTGACTGTATCCTGTCGAGATAAGATACCAAAGCACTAACTTTCCCTCTATAACTCCCACACCCATTCTCCTTTTATCAAGCCCATCCTCACTCCTCCATATATATTTTTTAATCTAGCACGTAATAATTTAACCGAGTAAAATCATTAATAGCCATCGTGGTTCATTTCAACGGACTATAAATACGTTACACGATGTGATACCATAAAGTTAGATGCGTTCCGTTGTTCTCATATTATAACATACATTTCCTCGATACGTCGATAATTTCAGTCTCTCGTCTCGATGACTCCTACATTCTCATCTTTAATGCGTTTTTTTTTTATCAATATATTTTTCTCGCTTTTTTATTCGCCTCCATTATCTCATTTCCACGTGCAACTGACGGTATTCCACAATAGACAATGAACGACTCCTGAATGAATGGCCAGGGGAGGCGTGTCTGCTGCCTCATCTAGTACAGAAGTATCAGAAAACAATGAACAATGCTCTGAGGAGAAAAGGAGTTGATGAAATTGATGAAAAGGGAGTGTAAGATTATGGCTGGTCTCAATTATTCAGGGCTGGTTGATGAAAGGAAAATGAGGCAGGGGGGGGGGAGTGATAACTAATAGATTAAACAAAAAATAGATGTGGATTGATTGGCATTTTTAAATGGTTGAATTAACATGTCCATTAAAAAAAATATATTGAGATATGATTTATAATATGTATTATATATTTTTATATTTATTTCATTTTTATTTTATATATATTTTTTTTAAATATTATTTGAGATATTTCTTAAATATTTTATTGAAAATATAAATTTTTCTGTGTGGAAATTGCTGGATATATTGCAGCCACGCAGAAAAATATATTGAGATCGTTTTTAGGGGGAGAGAGAATTCTCCTCTTGTCTTTGAATTTATCAAAAATTTATCCTGGGGTGAATTTTGAGTGGTTCACTATCTCAAGAATGAATTGGAGGTCATCAATTCTGAGACGGTATTCTATCTAAAAATAATCCGGGGAAAATTCATGTTCCTCGAACAATGAATATGTCGATCACGTGAAAATGTAATTGAGATCAAGTTTCACGTGATGTCAATTTTTCCATCGAAACCCATTGCGTCAAAATTATGAATCGATATCTCTGCGCAAATCTTAGAACCGAAAATCTTCAGGGAAATTAAAAATGAAAAATTTAATTATCATTTTTTATTGTTTTGTTGCTG